>NC_091979.1:274686502-274893671 GCF_044704955.1 Pristiophorus japonicus | reverse complement strand
GGGGGAGAAGAGAGGGAGGGGGGGGAGAAGAGAGGGAGGGAGGGGGGGGGAGAAGAGAGGGAGGGGGGGGGGGAGAAGAGAGGGAGGGGGGGGGGAGAAGAGAGGGAGGGGGGGGGGGAGAAGAGAGGGAGGGGGGGGGAGAGGGAGAGGGGGAGAGAATCAGCGAGGAGGATTCAGGAAAGAGTACATTTAAAAGTAGCAAGAGAAATGTCAAGGCTCTAGAGCAGAGTAGAGTTTTGGGTAAAAATAAGCAGAGTGGGTGAGGAAGGGAGAGAGTGTAACAACGGTAATATGGCATCAGTGACTATGGTGACATCAGGGAAGAATAGAAATAAGTCAAGGCTAAAGGCACTATATCTGAATGCACGAAGAATTCGCAACAAAATAGATGAATTAATAGCAGATATATAAATTAATAGGTTTGATCTGATAGCCATTACAGAGACTTGGTTGCAAAGTGGCCAAGGTTGTGAACTAAATATTCTAGGATACTTAACTTTTAGAAGAGATAGGCAAAATGGAAAAGGAGGATAGTTAGCCCTGATAATAAAGGATGGGATAAAACAGTGGAGAGAAGGGACCAAGAAATAGAATCAGTTTGGGTCGAGTTAAGAAACAGCAAGGGACAGAAAACATTGGTGGGAGTTCTTTTCGGCCCCAAACAGTGATTGCAATGTAGGGCAGAGTATAAATCAGGAAATTAGAAACACATGTAATAAGGGCAACAGTAATCATGGGGGAACTTTAATCTACATATAGACTGGGCTAACCAAATTTGCAGTACTAGTGTGGAGGACGAATTTGTGGAATGTATACGAAATAGTTTGAGATCAGTATGTTGAGGAACCAACTAGGAAACAGGCTATTTTAAGATCTCATTGTGCAATGAGAAAGGGTTAATTAATAACTTTGTAGTAAAGGGGCCCCTTAGGGAAGAGTGACCATAATGATAGCATTTTATATTAAGTTTGAAAGTGATTTAGTTAAATCCAAAACTCGGGTCTTAGACAGTGGGCAGAGTCTCAAAAAAATGCTTTTCCGTAGTCCCCTCTGTGGAAGTACTTCATATTCACACCAATATTAGTTTAGGGACTAATTATCACAAAACTCAATGTTCCCATCTTCAAAAAGTGAGCATTTTGCAGAAATTGTCATTAGAAAATAGGCAGAAATCGCGTCAGAACTCAGTGATGACATAATTGCGAGTTACTTAAATGACCAATCACAACTGCTGTATTTGTCAGTACCGTGAAATCAGACAATCACTACCTCTGTGCTAGATCGATTAGCGTCAGTGACTGCATGCACCGAAACAATGGCGTGTTGCATGCACATAGCTATCGGAGCCAAAGGTTTGGACTCTAGCTGGATAACATTTTTCCACACGTGTTCATCAGTGGAAATTTATTAGAACATGAGAAGCTAAAATTGCAAAGAATGCCATCGTAGTTTAGATCTGGAGCTGGTTACTGCACCAGAAAGACCCGCAACAATCCCACATTCAATTGGATATAATCGGCAGTGCTACATGCATTTTAGTGATAAATCCAAGATCGTCAGAGCCAAGAAGCAGCAAGAAAGGGAAAATCAGAACTATGAACACAAGTACACGTGATTTTACAGTATTTCCTATGAAACTGTCAGCCAACAAATGCTTATATCCAACTTTCGTTCCTTAGTTCAATGGTTATGCCGTTTGACACGTTCCATTTCGTGGGCATGATATACTTATTTCTGTGTAGACTGACTGACTGTAAACTTCTCACTCTGGTCATAACACGCACAAACACAGCAAAAAAAGTGTTTTTTTGACCAAGTGGTACTGATATAGAATATCCATTTTCTCATTCCTTCGCAGCCATTGCAGAACCAATACAGAAAGAGAGGAGTGAGGTCGCCACCAAGGTCCAACTGCTTCGCTCAAAGACGACAGACCCCATAGTTATACCTGCAAGGGCTTCCCATCTTCCAGTGCAGCGCCTTTTCTGCAAGGACAAGAACACTGTGGAGAGGAAGAGGCGCGCTGGTGCAGTGCGAGACTAAAACTGCAGGTAGGCTGCTCCTTGCAGCAGGAACCTTCAAAGATGAGGTAATCCTGTTGCATATCTGTGGACAAGATCTTGTTGCCCGTGAAGCAAGGTATCATCTTAGCTCTTACCAGAGCTACATCAAATTTCTGACCAGAAAGGAGCAGGAATACCCTCCAGACAGAATATAGGCACTTCTGTAAATGGTAGAGAGATTATTCTGAAAGCAGTTCGGAACTTATTTGCCAGACTAACAGCTGTTGGAACAGCAAGAAAAGTGGACATCGATTAGATGCTGGTTCATACATTAGGACCATTGCCATTGCCTCTAGTTAATCATAATGGATCCCTCATCAAGACAAACAAAGCCAAGCTCTTACACTTTTTGGAAGCGTCAGTTAACCCACCCCTTACCATTGATGGGATCCCAAGTGGTTCAACATGGGTGTGGGATGCTATGGCATTGATTCAAGTCATGACAGTTTGCTGACCAAGTACTGAGTGTCCTCGAGACAAGCAAAGATGGAAAGTCCAGAATAATTCACTTTATTCCAGACAGATACAAGATCAACAGCATCAAAAGTGGTGAAAGGGGTTGAAAAAGTCAGTTGGAGGAATGCAAATCACCAAAATCTTCTCTCCTGACCAGAAAATTCCAAAGCAGTGGACACAATTTCTGTCTTGTGCAGACAACAAAGGAAAATATTCTCCAGTTCCTCTATGAAAAATGGTGCATGTCTGCAAAGGAGATTATTGATGATGCAACACTCTTTGTTGGACATGGAAGTGAGTATCATGCTATATGTCAGAATGACAGCAAAACAGACCTGAAGGTGGTACCAATCCCAGCACTGTTTTCCAACCAGGAAGAAGCTGACACACGTCTACTGCTTCACAGCGCATTTGCTGTCAGTTCCATTGAGCATGTCATCATAAACAGTCCTGACACTGATGTCTTTGTACTGTGCTTGGTGTTCTACAAGGACATTGATGCCAAGCTCTACTTTCACACAGGAAGAGCAAACAACACATGTACACTAGATGTTCATCACATCTTTGATCACTTTGGGAAAAGATGTATCTGCTGCTGTCATAGGGTTTTCAGGATGTGGTTCAGAGAGTGTTCTGTATAGAATGGGGAAGGTGAAATCAGCGAAAGTCCTGATCGCCAGAGTACTGTTCGACATTTGAGAAGTAAGGGACCTCGTTTGCTGTTTCACAATCCCTTTGTGAAGAACTAGAGGCACACACTTGCAAACTCTATGGGCAGAGTGGATGCAGAGATGTGAACCAGGCCAGATATCAAATGTTCAAGATCGGAAGTTATGCAGAGAAGTGCTTGCAACCAAATAAAGATTCACTGTACAAGAATATACAGCATGCCAATCACCAGTCTGCAATTCACAAGCGATGTCTTGAGAATCTGCAGGAAATCCCATCTCCAAAGGACCATGGGTGGAAGCGTGATGATGATGTACTGGTCACAGACTGGATGCCACTTCCTCCAGCACCAACAAGTGTAATGGAGTTTGCACATTGGGTCTTTTTGCATGAACAGTGTGCACAAGGATGGTGCTCTTGTCTTCTCAACAAGCTACCTTGAACCAACATCTGCTCGTGTGTAGATTGTGAGAATGTTGCATCTTTGCCCGAGACTTCTAGGAAACAGATACCCTTGATTCCGATGATAATTCATAGATATGCATTCCTTTTCAGCCTCAAGCCTTTTTTTTTTAAAAATAAAGATCTATTTTGGTTTTTTTTTTCAGTACTGCTACTTTTTTTTTTAAATCAATATTACTTTTATTATAATTATATGGTTGTTAAATAACTGCAGGTGTCAATAGGTGTGTATGAAATAAATGGCTGCTTATGTAGATTTTTTTCTAAGCAACGGATATGAAAACAAAAAACTTAGATTTATGCATCACTGCACCATATGATGAGTCCAGACCTCAGGATGTCCTCAGGGTGATACTTTTTTTTTTAAACCAATTCTTACACTACCATGCTTAAAATTTAGAAGTAGCACTGATATGTCACTGTTGCTAGGGAAAATAAAATCCATAGCAACCATTTTTATGTTTTTATTTGTTTTTGGCCATTTCTCAGCAACTCAATTTTCAGACTAGGGAACATTTGTTTTTTGCTTCAGATACATATGCAACATATTTAATATGGTTCTAGGTACTTCCCAGAGACTATGGAACTAAAAATCTAGGTAAGTAAACAGGCCCACGGTCTATCTTAAATCTAAACAAAACAAACTGCATAGGTATGAGGGGCGAGTTGGCTAAGGTAGGTTGGGAAACTGCATTAAAAGGCTTCAAGGTAGACAAGCAATGGTCAGCATTTAAAGAATACATAAATATACATTCTTTTGAGGCACAAAAACTCTACAGGAAAAGTGGTCCAACCGTGGCTAATAAGAGAAATTATAAATAGTATTAGATCAAAGGTTAATAACGTTGCCAAACAGAGTAGTAAACCTGAGGATTAGGAGAATTTTAGAATTCAGCAAAAGGAGGACCAAGAAATTGATAAAGAAAAGGAAATCGAATACTAGAGTAAACTAGTGAAAGACATAAAAACAAACTGTAAAAGCTTCTATAGGTTTGTAAAAAGGAAAAGATTAGAGAAAGTAAATGTGGGTCCCTTACAGGCCGAGACAGGAGAAATTATAATGGGGAATAAGGAAATGGTAGAGAAATTAAACAAATACTGTGTGTCTGCCTTTACGCAAAAAACTTGCCGGAAATAGTGAAGAACCAAGGGTCTAGAAAGAATGAGGAACTGAAAGAAATTAGTATTTGTAAAAAAAAGTGATACTTGAGAAATTAATGATGGCTATAGAGAAAATGGATGCATTGGTTGGTATCTTCCAAAATTCCATAGATTCTAGAATTGTTCCTACAGATTGTAAGGTAGTAAGTGTAACCCCACTAATTAAGAAAAGAGGGAGAGAGAAAACGGGGAACTACAGACTAGTTAGCCTGACATCAGTAGCAGGGAAAATGCTAGAATCTATTATTAAAGACATGGTAATGAGGCACTTAGAAAAGAATAGGATTGGGCAGAGTCAACACAGATTTATGAAAGGGAAATCACGTTTGATAAATCTGTTAAGAGTTTTTTGAGATTGTAACTAGCAGAATAGATGAGGGGGAACCAGTGGATGTGGTGTATTTGGATTTTACAAAAGGCATTCGATAAGGTGCTCATGGGATTGGGGGCAATATACTAGCATGGATTGAGGGTTGGTTAACGGACAGAAAACAGAGTAGGAATGAACGGGTCATTTGCAGGTTGGCAGGCTGTAAATAGTGGGGTGTTGCAAGGTTCAGTACTTAGGCCTCAGCTATTCATAATATGTATTAAAGATTTGGATGAGGGGACCAAATGTAATATATCCAAGTTTGCTGATGATACAAAGCTAGGTGGGAATATAAGTTGCAAGGAGGATGCAAAGAGGCTTCAAGGGGATATAGACAGGTTAAGACAGGGCAAGAACTTGGCAAATGGAGTATAATGTGGAGAAATGTGAAGTTATCCATTTTGGTAGGAAAAATAGAAAAGCAGAGTATTTTTTTTTTTTTTAAATGGTGGGAGATTAGGAAATGATGGTGTTCAGAGGGACCTGGGCATCCTTGTACATGAATCGCTGAAAGTTAACATGCAGGTACAGCAAGGAATTACGAGCACAAATGGTATGTTGGCCTTTATTACAAGAGGATTTGAGTACAATAGTAAAGAAGTCTTACTGCAATTCTATCATAAGCAGTCCCTCGAAATCAAGGAAGACTTGCTTCCACTCAAAATGAGTTTGCAGATGACTGTACAGTCCAATGCAGGAATTACAGTCTCTGTCACAGGTGGGACAAACAATGGTTGAAGGAAAGGGTGGGTGGAAGTCTGGTTTGCCGCACGCTCCTTTCACTCTCTGCATGCTCTTGGCGATGAGACTCGAGGTGCTCAACGCCCTCCCAGATGCTTTTCCTCAAAGACTGCCCAAAGTGCAATTATATAGGGCCCTGGTGAGACCACACCTGGAGTACCTGAGTATAGTTTTGGTCTTCGTACCCAAGGAAGGATATACTTGCCAGAGGGAGTGCAACGAAGGCTCATCAGACTGAATCCTGGGATGGCGGGGGGGGGGGGGAAAAAGAGAGGGATTGTTCTATGAGGCGAGATTGAGCAGTCTAGGCCTATATTCCCTAGAGTTTAGGTGATCTCATTGAAACACGCAAAATTATTACAGGGCTTGACCAGGTAGATGCAGGGAGGATGTTTCCCCTGGCTGGGGAGTCTAGAACCAGGGGTCACAGTCTCAGAATAAGGGGTTGGCCATTTAGGACACAGACGAGGAGAAATTTTTTCACTCAGAGGGTTGTGAATCTTTAGAATTCTCTACCCCAGAGGACTGTGGAAGCTTAGTTGTTGAGCATATTCAAGACAGAGATCAATAGATTTTGGGATATTAAGGGAATCAAGGGATATGGGGATAGTGCAGGCAAGTGGAGTGGAGTAGAAGATCAGCAATGATTTCATTGAATGCAGAGCAGGCTCAAGGGGCCAAATAGCCTACTCGTGCTCCTATTTCTTATGTTCTTATGTCCTTATGAATATATGGCATTTATCCCAGAGTAGAGAGTCAAAGAAGGAGAATTGTGAAGCATGACCACCATTGAGGGAATTTAACACCAGGGAGGTTCCAGTAGATTGAAAACAGGTCAACATGATACAAAAAGGCAACAAGGCAGATGGAGCAACTATGGACACATTAGTCTTCCTTCAATACTAGCTAAAATAATCATCAGGAGTAAACTTGGGATTTGCCTATATGACAACACTAAAATAAACAGCAATGTGGAAATGCTACTATTTAAGCTCAATGCACCTGGGATTCAGTGTTAAATTTGAGAAAAGACAAAAAACAAGTGGTTAAGCAGTTTGGTTTTGATAGCCTAACCAGAGTGTCAGAAAACTTAAAGATAAGTAGTGTCTGATAGATTTTAAGAAACAAAAGTAGAAAATGCAGGAAACATATCAGCATCTGTGGAGAAAATCGATGAAGTAACATTTCAGGTGTACATCCCCTGGTCCAACAGAGGGTCTATTCATTCCTCTGGTCTCATTGATTAAATATCCCATTAATTTGCTTTTTTTTTTGCACTTATCTTAGCATTTTAGAAGGTCAGTGGTTTATTTTACCTGGTGATCCATAGCAACCACCTAGAATTTATTATCTTTACTCTATTTGAAATACATTCTAGTCTCTGGGAGCTGATCCGTTGCCTACCTTCTTTATTTCTCAGGTTTAACTGGCAAGTAGAGCTACCCCAGTATCTATTCCTGAAAACTCTTAAACCCTTGTGTCATACAGGTTGAACCCCTCTGGTCCTGAACCATCCGTGGCGGAACTGCCGCTTTCCTGGGCCTGGGCTTGGAGCTCACTGCAAGTGTTCCCATGACACTCAGCATCTCACTCTGCTTCCTCATTGTGGAAATTGACAGCGCAGTGAAGGGGCGTCAGACCTGACACAAACAGAGAAATGACCAATCACCAACATGCCCTGCCTCTCCTCCCTCACTCAGCGATCACCAGCACTGACCTCCCGTGGTTCAGGAAATTCTGTTTCGGCACTGGTCAGGATCCGAGGGTGCTGGACCAGAGAGGTTCAATCGGTGCTCGCTACAGGTTAACCATTTGGGGAATCTTTAAGCACATTGTAGTTCAATTTCCATAACTGTCTCGAGTTCAGTCATCTGTTACAAATGCTTCTAGTATGTGAATTTTATCATTTTGAATGTTTTTAAAACATGACCAGTCATTTTTGCCCACAGGAGTACAAAAATTACTTTTAAAAAAAAAAAGAAAAAACCGTACCAAGACAAAAAAAAAACTTTGTATACATATCATCCCTTTCCAAGTAATTTTATGGACCAATTAGAATAAATGCAATTTAAAGAATTCATAAAACACGAGTCAATTCAATCAACTTCAAATCCTCTGGATATACGGTTAGAAAGCAGCTCAAGTGAACTTGGATTACTGGCAAATGAATTTGCCACAAGCAAAAGTATTTCTGAAAAAAACCACTATGCATACATAAAACCTCACCCATTCTTCGATGGTTAAAAGAAACACTAAATTATAAGCAATGTAAAATATATGGTAGAGGCCTCTTGTTTTGCTATTTTTGACAACAGCAAAGGTCACCTTCCAAAAAATTTTTTAATTTAGGAGTTACCAGCAGAAGTTCGAAGCAAGTGTAGCACTGAACAATAGTTAGAACTTTACCTGGAACTAACTCTACTTCTGGAAAACTAAAATCAATTTAATATGCCCATCTCAATTTCATGTCATAGCCATGGTAATTAATGGCCAAGGCAAGTAACTTCACACATCCTATGATTTATGGCATTTTACACTTCACACCCCACCTTCAAAGCAAAGCAGTTTTCCAAAAAGGAAAATTCCCAAGCAAGAGCAAATGCAAGTTTCTGGTTCCCATTCCTGTTGAGGATAATCCAGTTAACCATCTGCAACTGCCTGGTCAATGTATTAAGTCTGTCAGGTTTCAAAGTTCCTGCTCAAACTACTTCTATGATCAATATGTGCACCACCTGACAAAGAACTGGTAGCTTGGCAGATTACAATGTTAACTGAAAGCAAAGTTTAAAAAAAAAAAATAGTACCCATTGAAAATCTTCCATATATAGATATAGAGAGAAATAAATATATATTATATAGATACATCAGTACCCTCATCTGAAATTTCACTTTTATGGACTGCCATGATGTGATGGATCAATGTATCACATTTATCATTCCTACAGATGAGAGTTCTCAACATCTATCCACATGAATTTGCCCTACAAATGCAATGTACTTTTTGGCAATGTGTGTCATAAATGGCTTTAACAATTGCAATTTTATCTTGCACACTCTGCTCGAGCAAGGCATGTCCGTTAAACATTTAAGAAACAGTTATAAGCTTGCAAGTAAGGTTTTGTACAAGTTGGAGTCAATCAACCTGACAAAAGACAAGATCAATTCTTTCAAACAGCAGCTTTTTTTGTGGGGGAGAAAGGAGCAAGCAGAGGCAAAACCAGGAATACCAAGCACTTCGAATTCCACCAATTTTCTTTCAAAAGAAAATAAATACCTTTATAAGACTTTTTTTTTTTTAAATCAGTTCTCCTAAAATAGCCCTTATTACTCTAAATTTTAAACTTTCCCTGCTCTTAGAGCGACAGCTTTCAGGTCAAGGGGGTGGGGTTATGGGAGAGAGATAAGACAGCGTGGAAGACAGAGAGGAGGGATATGAAAAGTTTGCTTCACTGGGGGTAGGGATGCCAGAGTGCAGGCGGTGGGGTAGGTTCAGTGTGCAAACCTTGAAAAGGGTTTTGAAAAATTTCCGATTTCTGCTTTGGATGGAAGGGGAGGAACACAAGTTGTTTGACAGCCAATTTCTAGCTCAGTGAAGGTTACAGGGTGGTGATGCAGAAGTCCACTTTCTGTCTTGGAGGTGGTGATCGGCAGATTTTGACTGACTCAGCGGGATGAATCCAGGCTCCGATTTCTACCTCAATGCAGGGAGCATCATTGGCATCAAACTAATTAACCAATCCTTTGAAAGTTTTGAGCGCTTTCTTTGCCTTCGGGACTCATCAGCAATTTGTGGTTTGCTTTTGCATAGTTGGACAATTTTACTGGTTTTCCTGTAGGATGGTGCAGAACTCCAAGAAGTTGAGAGTTTGTGGACTTGCTCTTTGTTTCCTGTTTTATTGAGGGCTTGACAGCACCATCTTTAATAAAGCTATATTCAGCTACAACTGGCCATGGATGCCTTTTCGTCCATTACTAGAATGTACTCTATCATTTTTACTATTCAAATATTTTGCTAATTTTTTTGTAAATAGGCACTATTTCCTTTTATCAATTTTTTTTCTTCCTGCAAGATTCCAAAGGTAGATTTCTAATTTTTCCCTTTAGCTGCCCCAGTCATGCAAGTAACTTTATGGTCCCAATGCCACCTACAGCTGCAATACCTTTGGCAAAGTTGCCACAACACAGTATTTCTAATCTATAACATCGATCGGGTCATATTCATTCCTGTAGTCTTCCAAATGAACTGCAAAGTCTGCTATGCAAATTGCAGCCTCATTTTTCATCTTCTATCCCCTCAGTTAAATGCAGCAGAGACGGAAGGGTCTGAGTACTGTATTATTGAAGCCCTTGTAAACAATTTACAAAAAAAATACAATTGGTTATCTGCTTTATAATTTAAATTTGTTTTTATTAAAAAAAAGGTACATGGCAGCCTAGAACCCTTTTCTGCAGTTAATGATTCCAACAACTCCCAAAGTCAGAACCACAAACCAACAACTCCACCCTACTGCCCACAAAGGGCAGTGGTCTTATCTCACAGAATTCAGTAGAACTGGGTTATACCCATGACTCATTAATTAACCCAACCCTAAAGTACACAGTTCCTAATAGGTGTAAAATCACATGACTTTCAATGTATCACCCTAAAAGTAAAAAGAGTCGAATGTAATTTTGAATCTTCTATGTACAAAGAAATGCTGAATGTAGAACAGTGTTACTTGCACAATACCATCGCTTTGGAATAAAACAGTAATATAATACAAAACAAATCAACTGTTTAAAAATGCACTATCAAAAGAGGGAGGAGAACACAAAACAAATTCCACTAGTCAAGTTATCTTGCATAAGTGTATGGGACAGGTTTATGAATTTTGAAATTAAAACAGGCACTCAGTCATGGCTGGAGTATTTTGTATCAGAGGTCGCTAATATTGTGGTTATAAGATAGTTCAGAGACACTGTGCTCCACAGAATTGCCACAATGAATGGATCCTAAACAATTTTATTCTAACTCATTGTAGATGTAGCCAGATTGAAATACTTCTTTGTGCAGAAAGGCAAATCACATGCTGCATTAATGTTATTGAAAAGGTTGGTGCAAACAGAACATTCTGAAGAGAAAGTGCACGAGCGCAAGCGAGTGTATATGGAGCCCAATCCACTAAGTAGATACTATACAACCCAGCTGTCACTTTTTTTTTTAAATTAAAAAAAGTAGCTCAATGCTATTCACGTATCATTTGGGGCACAGCTTAAAATTTATTGCATTTATCAGCTATAGCCAATACAGATGAAAAACGTCATCACATTCCTTGACCTGTAGAGCAATCACAACAAAATATGGTAGCTGTTTATCAACAATTATTGTCCTATAAATTTAATACAAATGATTTTTAAACTGGACATCATTGAAGAGATTTTGGCAACATTACGCATTCCTCAGAAGTGTTCATAGTTTACTCCATAATTCATTGTAAACAGTATGACTCACTGGAAGCTGCTACAAATCACTAGCTGTCAGCAAGGAAGAGGATTTTCCTTATTTGGCAACATAGTGGGCTTTCAGATTATATATTTTATTGGCAAAATATTTCAGTGGAACCTTCAGTATTAGTCCCTACTTATCAGCGCACAAGTTAATCTTTAATATAACCCTTTATCAGTTCTCTGGATTTTGCTCTAACAATGAAAAAAAAGTTCCAATAGTGAATTAATACTCAAGATATCAAATCCGAAATTGCCATTACACAATCCCAAATACTAGTAAAGTACCACCTGCTCATTTGTAATTGAAAATCTGATCACAGTGTCAACCTGGCAATTTACTGAGGGGCTGGAGGTTTTGGCTTAAAGCTTTTAGCTTCGGAATCTTCACAATATGACTCGGTGTCCAGAATTGAAGTGGTCATGCATGCAGCAGGCGTGATGGTCTGAACCGCCTTTTCTTGATCTCATGATAATAATCACACTAATTAGAGAATAAGGCAAAAACTTGGTATGAATTTCCCATGGTATGGCTACTAAATGGATGCATATACACATCAATAAAATTCATTCAGAACAACAATGATGGATATATTAATTGTTACAAGTTGGAAATGACATTTTACCACTACAGGATGCACTCTAAACAGGCAGTCCCTTGACCAGATTATTAAGAAAGCTTCTTTAGAAGGATCTAAATAGAATATAACAAAAATGTTCATAAATATGAGATGGGGGGGGGGGGGGGGTTTAAGAACTGTCCGTCCTACAATAAGTATTAAAATAACTTAGTTTTAAAAACAAATCAGTGGCATTACACCCATGTTTAGAGCCATTCAAAAAGTTAAACATCGGTTCACTCACAAATAGGCTAGCTGTTTCATGGTTTGGAATAATCAGTATCTTACATTCAGGTTAGCCATATCTAGTTGAACAGCTTGGCTTCAGCAAGTAATTAAGAAGGAGTGGTGTATTTAACTTCTGCCAGTTATTTCCGAAGTGGCATGGTTGCCTCCGGAGGCACGAGACTCGCCAGAAGAGCTGCTTTTCCACCAACAGTTTGCATGGCACCAGAAAATATAAACACTGCCCTTTTACCATGTACCACCATAATTTTATTATCCCAAGTAGGCCAGGTGCTCAATCACAGATGCATGATAGCAGTGTGGTTTCCCCATCAATGGCCTGTACAGTCTTTTTCCCTGCCATCGGGAAGTTGTGGTGACAAATAGTGAAGTCATGAATTGCAGCTTTCAAATTCTTGCGCATTATTTCCCATGCATAATGTTTTTGTCATTTGCTCCAATGCTCTGGAATGCACCCGATTTACATTGTGGGGAGGACTCCACAGCATTGGGAGCCTAGGACACTACAACATCATTTCTTCCTGAAGCCGTTCCATAATACAGGCAGGCCACACATTATACAGACCTTCCGTGGCAGTATGCTGCAATTCTAGAATGCATGGATTTGTAAACAGTATTTTACAATATAAACACTTAACCCTCTAAAAGGCTGCAATAAAGTTAAGCGCAAATTTTCAAAGCGCAGGAAAATAGACCAGAAAAAAAAAAAGAGAATACAAACAACTTTTTCACTTTTGTTACAATTTAAACTGTAACCTTTTTAAAAAAGTTTTAAATAGATTCAGTAAAAGATTGTTCCAGTCCACTAATGCCATCAGAGTTCTGAACCTATCAATTTGGCTTTAAAAATATCTTCACCTAACCCAATATGAATATGCATGGCAGAATTAGACTTTTAGGAAGGGAGGAAAAAACCCAATAGTTGAAATTTACAAAACACACTGCCAAACTAAAACAGGAATGCTCACAAAGCAGAAGTGACGTTTGGGGGGGGGGGGGGGGGGGGAGAGAAAGAGAGGAAGAAAGGTGAAACAATATGCTATTTTTAAAAAAAACACGCTACTTTAAAGAACATTTATAAGTCATTCATTCAAAAACATTGCTCTTGCAGTCTATGAAGCCAAAAATCCCTCACTTCTGGCCCAGAAGCACAACAAATTTTGTACCCCCAATCCATATTTTTCTGTCCATTAACTAAGTAGAAAGTTCATCCTTACATTCCTTCAGGCAGTGACCGAGGAAAGCAGTGATGGTGGGGTCCCTGAGGAAACAAAACAGGCTGGGGGAGGGGGCTAATGAGCAGGAACGCACTGGAAGGGTGGCATCTGATGGTCTGAAAAAAGAGGCCATGGGTAAGTTTATGCTGCATTCTCCTGTGCCCCCCTCACAAGTCTATTAGACAATGCTCCCCTGCATTACAACCTAATCCTAGATAATGCCAGATTGCTTTCCCTCGAAACTGCCAGGCACATTCCCAGTGCTGCCCAAATAAAGAGAGAGTGTGTCTAGTAATACTGCTTGACATAAATATCAGTTCTTAAAAACCCCTTGAACTCACTGAGCAATGTCCCAGAACTCTCACTCAAAGATAAACTTAGTTCTTGTCCAAGGCTTTTAAATTTCAATCTCTCTAAAAGGGAGTGCTCTTAATATTTTTAATACTTCACAGCACAAACTGCAGCTCTGTGACTGATGTAACAAGCCCTGTACAACAATGCACCAACTGATTATAGCAAGCCTGTCTAAAGGCAAGCAGAACCAATAGGAACATAGTTCTTTGAGATGTAACCAAGTGAATTAGAAAGGCTCACCACTATGTCTAATCATAAAGCAGGTTTTTATTTTAAATTGTGATGAAGAGTACATCGTACACATTGGCACAATCTTTTAGCCCTCAGCCATCTAGCTTAAAGATGCACGTGAAATCCAATGTAAACGTTAATTTGAATGATGAGGCAATTAATTTTTGAATCATAAAAGATTGCTCGTTTTACCATGTGACAAATGCTATAAAAATAATTCAATAAAGATTTAATCACAAAAAAAACCTTCATCGTCAAGGAGTTGAAGTGTTAAATTTATGCTCAAAGCTGAGCATCAAATTCTGCATATGAGCTCAGTCCTGTCTTTGACTGAGATCCAGACTGGGCGCAGGGGATTGAGGTGGGTGGCTCGCTACTGATCAGTTGTAGGAACCCTGGCAAAGCTTTCCCCTCCCTTAACCTGGGTGGGCTGGCGAAGAATGGCCCATTATAATGCTGTTCTACCATTAGGCCCAGTCCTTCCCAGTATTTAATGCTGAAGCATTTCTGGTTTAACCAGTTGAACCATCAGGAAAGTCTAAATCGATCTATATTATTTAAAATCCTGTGAATGTTATGCACGGTCTGTCCACAAATCTCAATTCTGCGATGCTTTGAAATGGAAAACAGAAAGTGTTGTGATTTCTGGATCTGGGTATCACTGGTAAAGCGACATTTGTTGCCCACCCCTAGGTAGGGCAAGCGGGCTGCCTTTGGTACTGATCATTTCACAGAGAGCATTAGGTGTTAATCCCAAAGTGTGCAACTAAAAGAAGTGTTTAGGCCAGACCAGAGTCGAGGTGGCAGGTTCCCTTCCCAGAAGGACATCAATGAACCAGTTGGATTTTGTCCCATAAAATTGCCAAATTTATTGAATTCAATTTCATGACCTGCCATATTGGAACTCTCAATTTCTGAATTGCAGATCTCATACTAGAAAATCTGTTTATAAACATTTATAATGGGAAAGCCCTATCCAAATAAATAAAATCAAATTATATATATATTTTTTTAAATTGTCATTTCTCCACCATAAAAGTTCTGATGTATGGTTTTAAAAGAGATAGAGAGTTTAAAAAAAAGACAAATTTGTCCATTAAAATGATCTTGTGTCTTTTGATACCTTCATTAAATATTTTACTTCAAGGCCTTAGTCTGTGTCATGTCTGTATATTTCGTCCCAACATTTGCAAGACAAGCACTTTCAACCACAGCTGTACATAATGAACATATGCAGTTTTCATAATTTTCCAGCAACACGAGTTCAAGGGTAGAAAGATTCCCTCATAGATGAGGATTTAAGAATTTATTTACTTTTCTCCTCTTCCATTCTGCGATCTACTGAAATTGCAGCGATCACATAGAAACATAGAAAATAGGTGCAGGAGTAGGCCATTCGGCCCTTCTAGCCTGCACTGCCATTCAATGAGTTCATGGCTGAACATGCAACTTCAGTACCCCATTCCTGCTTTCTCACCATACCCCTTGATTCCCCTAGTAGTAAGGACTTCATCTAACTCCTTTTTGAATATATTTAGTGAATTGGCCTCAACTACTTTCTGTGGTAGAGAATTCCACAGGTTCACCACTCTCTGGGTGAAGAAATTCCTCCTCATCTCGGTCCTAAATGGCTTCCCCCTTATCCTTAGACTGTGTCCCCTGGTTCGGGACTTCCCCAATATTGGGAACATTCTTCCTGCATCTAACCTGTCTAACCCCGTCAGAATTTTAAACGTTTCTATGAGGTCCCCTCTCATTCTTCTGAACTCCAGTGAATACAAGCCCAGTTGATCCAGTCTTTCTTGATAGGTCAGTCCCGCCATCCCGGGAATCAGTCTGGTGAACCTTCGCTGCACTCCCTCAATAGCAAGAATGTCCTTCCTCAGGTTAGGAGACCAAAACTGTACACAATACTCCAGGTGTGGCCTCACCAAGGCCCTGTACAATTGTAGCAACACCTCCCTGCCCTTGTACTCAAATCCCCTCGCTATGAAGGCCAACATGCCATTTGCTTTCTTAACCGCCTGCTGTACCTGCATGCCAACCTTCAATGACTGATGTACCATGACACCCAGGTCTCTTTGCACCTCCCCTTTTCCTAATCTGTCACCATTCAGATAATAGTCTGTCTCTCTGTTTTTACCACCAAAGTGGATAACCTCACATTTATCCACATTATACTTCATCTGCCATGCATTTGCCCACTCACCTAACCTATCCAAGTCGCTCTGCAGCCTCAGAATCCTCCTTGCAGCTCACACTGCCACCCAACTTAGTGTCATCCGCAAATTTGGAGATACTACATTTAATCCCCTCGTCTAAATCATTAATGTACAGTGTAAACAGCTGGGGCCCCAGCACAGAACCTTGCGGTACCCCACTAGTCACTGCCTGCCATTCTGAAAAGTCCCCATTTACTCCTACTCTTTGCTTCCTGTCTGACAACCAGTTCTCAATCCATGTCAGCACACTACCCCCAATCCCATGTGCTTTAACTTTGCACATTAATCTCTTGTGTGGGACCTTGTCGAAAGCCTTCTGAAAGTCCAAATATACCACATCAACTGGTTCTCCCTTGTCCACTCTACTGGAAACATCCTCAAAAAATTCCAGAAGATTTGTCAAGCATGATTTCCCTTTCACAAATCCATGCTGACTTGGACCTATCATATTACCTCTTTCCAAATGCACTGCGATGACATCCTTAATAATTGATTCCATCATTTTACCCACTACCGATGTCAGGCTGACCGGTCTGTAATTCCCTGTTTTCTCTCTCCCTCCTTTTTTAAAAAGTGGGGTTACATTGGCTACCCTTCACTCCATAGGAACTGATCCCGAGTCAATGGAATGTTGGAAAATGACTGTCAATGCATCCACTATTTCCAAGGCCACCTCCTTAAGTACTCTGGGATGCAGTCCATCAGGCCCTGGGGATTTATCGGCCTTCAATCCCATCAATTTCCTCAACACAATTTCCCGACTAATAAGGATTTCCCTCAGTTCCTCCTCCTTACTAGACCCTCCGACCCCTTTTATATCCGGAAGGTTGTTTGTGTCCTCCTTAGTGAATACCGAACCAAAGTACTTGTTCAATTGGTCCGCCATTTCTTTGTTCCCCGTTATGACTTCCCCTGATTCTGACTGCAGGGGACCTAAGTTTGTCTTTACTAACCTTTTTCTCTTTACATATCTAGAGAAACTTTTGCAATCCGTCTTAATGTTCCCTGCAAGCTTCTTCTCGTACTCCATTTTCCCTGCCCTAATCAAACCCTTTGTCCTCCTCTGCTGAGTTCTAAATTTCTCCCAGTCCCCGGGTTCTCTGCTATTTCTGGCCAATTTGTATGCCACTTCCTTGGCTTTAATGCTATCCCTGATTTCCCTTGATAGCCACGGTTGAGCCACCTTCCCTTTTTTATTTTTACGACAGACAGGAATGTACAATTGTTGTAGTTCATCCATGCGGTCTCTAAATGTCTGCCATTGCCCATCCACAGTCAACCCCTTCAGTATCATTCGCCAATCTATCCTAGCCAATTCACGCCTCATACCTTCAAAGTTACCCTTCTTTAAGTTCTGGACCATGGTCTCTGAATTAACTGTTTCATTCTCCATCCTAATGCAGAATTCCACCATATTATGGTCACTCTTCCCCAAGGGGCCTCGCACAACGAGATTGCTAATTAATCCTCTCTCATTACACAACACCCAGTCTAAGATGGCCTCCCCCCTAGTTGGTTCCTCGACATATTGGTCTAAAAAACCATCCCTTATGCACTCCAGGAAATCCTCCTCTACCGTATTGCTTCCAGTTTGGTTAACCCAATCTATGTGCATATTAAAGTCACCCATTATAACTGCTGCACCTTTATTGCACGCACCCCTAATTTCATGTTTGATGCCCTCCCCAACATCACTACTACTGTTTGGAGGTCTGTACACAACTCCCACTAACGTTTTTTGTCCTTTGGTATTCTGCAGCTCTACCCATATAGATTCCACATCATCCAAGCTAATGTCCTTCCGAACTATTGCCTTAATTTGCTCCTTAACCAGCAATGCTACCCCACCTCCTTTTCCTTTTATTCTATCTTTCCTGAATGTTGAATACCCCTGGATGTTGAGTTCCCAGCCCTGATCATCCTGGAGCCACGTCTCCGTAATCCCAATCACATCATATTTGTTAACATCTATTTGCACAGTTAATTCATCCACTTTATTGCGGATACTCCTTGCATTAAGACACAAAGCCTTCAGGCTTGTTCTTTTAACACCCTTTGTCCTTTTAGAATTTTGCTGTACAGTGGCCCTTTTTGTTCTTTGCCTTGGGTTTCTCTGCCCTCCACTTTTCCTCATCTCCTTTCTGTCTTTTGCTTTTGCCTCCTTTTTGTTTCCCTCACGTTGCAGCACATGAAATATTCAGTAACCTGTGTAGAGTGACAACGACTATCTGTTCAATCCCAGCATCTTGCTGCATTTACCTAGATATTGGGCAGGTAAAGCACACTCAAGTTCATAGGGGACACGACAAGGTCTACTTGTGGGAGAGACTCGTGATGCTAAACCCATGAAATATATCCAGCATAAAAACCCAGAAACATAACAGAGTCACAGGTAATCAGAGAGAAAGACAAAAGTAAGCCGACATAATGAACAATCTAGTTGAGCAGAAAAGTCTCATCTATCTCCCAGTTTCTTGCAACAGTAAAGTATAAATTAATCAAATATTTTGGTGGGGATACTAAGAAATTTTATCAAGGTTTCAAATTCTTACTTATAGGTATCCAAAGTTTTGATGAAGGAATACAGATTCTCAGATGGTTGTTCACCTGCAGAAGCAGGTGTGGTCTTTCAGACTACACAAAAAGGCAACTTATGAAATATAGCTAAATAATTAATTTGTAGCACCTTTTTAAAATGGGTAGTGGGGGTCATGAAATATATATTTTTTTTTAAATCAGCCTGCTGTACTAAAGTCTATTTTCAAATGAATAAAAAGGGGACTACTGTGATTCAATTTATTGAGCCACTTCCAGCAAGTTCCTGGACTATTATTGCAATAGCAATTCCCTTTGTCAACACAACAACCTCGAAACATAATTTGCAGAGCACCACCCTTTACTTCCCTCAAACCACATTTAGTTGAGAAAGAATACTGAATAAATTATCCTTATTAAAAGGCTTCACTTTGGAGATCATTGGACACTTAACTACTTTAAACTGGGTTAGAAAATTAATCCGAAAAGTAGCTCCCATTCCAAATAGAGTTCTGCATTAACACGTTATAGAATAAGTGTGGGCATACTAGACAGCAGAAATCATGCACACAATAAGCAACAATATCCACTGAAAATTATATAATCCAAGTACATGATTTATCAGATTTTAAACAAAGTCATCTTTTTCCACAATATTGTTTTACAAACATCACAGAATTCTGCACATTATACTCCAACAAATCTCATGTATGAGTAAATTACAAAAGGCATTAAGCACAAAAATGAAGTTTAAAAAAAAGACCTACCTACGCATGCGTTGAGAAAGAGCCAATCCGATCTTTTCATTCTGTTTTTTATTTGTTTGAGTCTTTTAAAGTCCACTTCCAGCTCTTCTTTACTGCCAACAGCCCCAGGTGCCAGCTCAATCCTCTGAAAGTCCATTTTCATCTCAGATTCCCGTTTGGGTACTGGAGGAGACCTCCTCTGGCTATTGCCACTACTGCCACTGCTCCTCCATCGAGCCCTATCCTGCTCATTTATCAGTGATGAAGCTTCCTCCGGCTCTGCAAATTCAATTGCTTCCAAATTGTTAGGTCGAGGATAGTCACAGACTGCACACTTGCGAGACTTGGGACAGTTCTCATATGTGCAAGCCGTGCACGTCCAATGCAATGCTTTTGTGTTCAGTCTGTTTCTGTCATTATATTCTTCGCATGGGTCCTGAGAAGCCTGAACTGGTCTTGAAATACAACCAGATGACTGGGGAGACTCTGTAGGACTTCTGGTCCGGCGCTGGGACAAACACTGAGTGCATCTTATTGCTCTTGGCCAATTCAGGTAAGTACACATGTGGCATGACCACTTGCTTGCACTTTCTGAATTGTAGGATGATTTAACCCTTGGTCTAGCACTAGAGTCTGGACAAATCAGAGGGCTGCTGCCACCCTCTATACTTGCGGTATCCCAGTCTTGATTCATATCACTTGAGCTGCCCCTGATTGGATCTTCAGTAATTATAGTGCCATTTGGTCTTGGTGCACGACACATGGTGCATTTGATTGCAGACGGCCAGTTTTCATATGTGCAGTATTCACAGGCCCACTTTATTCCATATTCAGTCATAGTTGCTCACACCCAGCACCAGTTTCCAATTCTGGACTGGAGGCTGCAAAATAAAATTGAACAGAACTAAGTACAGAGATTCTGTACAAGAATTGTGCCAAAGCAACAATATATTCATTTTCTGCTTCAAATTATTAACTTAATTGGTTATCAAACTAATCAATGTGACCACAATACAGTACACACATTTGTTTGACATCTCAAACTGGTAATATGGCTACTGTAAAACACCAAGATGAAAATTTGGTCAGTTCTCAAAAAAAAATAACTGCACTACATATTTTACCACCCCCCCCCCCCCCCGCCCCCCACCCCCACCCAATGTTTCATAAACACATGCTTTGGAAAGCAAATCCAGAACCCATAGCAAAATCCATTTGTTCAGAATCAGGCAGGGCTCGTATTCTTACTCCCCCATTAATTTGTTTAAAACAAACTTCACATGCGTATGAAAGCTGTTTGGATGCAAATGACAAGTTTATGCACTCATATATTGGTCTTCAAGCGAGTGACTTCCTTTTACACCATTTATGTAAATCTTACATTTTACTAACTGGTCACATTACCTATATTTTTCTTTATTCAATAAATGCCTCAGTATAAAGTGACTTGTTGCGGAGAGAACTGATGAAACGTTGTCCACTGTACTTCCAGTTCCAGCATTTCCAATTGGCAGATTTGCAATAAAAATAGCATTACCCTGTACTGAATATTCTACACTGCTTCAAACAAAAGCTATTCTGTTTGATTTTGCTACTGGTACTCTTCCATCTGCCGCACTTACTCTACAAGACAGATTTGAGAGCATCAGCAGCAAAAACTATGCATACACGCCTTGTGGTTTAAGTTATGACTGCAACTTGCATTTTGTCTTCAGAAACCTTCCCCAACTTGGCACAAGGCATGTATAAATCAAAGCTAGACAGTGCAATTTACTCAAGTATTTGTTTGTATTACAGGGTTAGTATTACAGTAATGAAGCTACTCCTTGCATCCTAGCTTATTACTGCAATAGTGAACATTTCATCACAGTAGGTGGGGTATAGTAGTTCAGTGGTTATGATACTGGACTAATAATCTGGAAGGCTGGACTAATACAAGAGTTCCAATCCCACCATGGCAATTTGAGAATTTTAGTTCAGTTTTTAAAATCTGCTATCAGTAAAAAAGTGACCATAAAGCTATTGGATTGTCGTAAAAACTCAACTGGTTTACGAATGCCCTTTTGGGTGAAGGAAATTTGCTCTCCTTACCTGGTCTGGCCTATATACGCGACTCCAGTTCCACACAACTTTGGACTGCCCACTGAAATAGCCGAGAAAGCCACTCGTTTCAAAAAAGGTGGCTTATCACCACCTTTTCAAGACAACCAGGGTTGGAAAGACGCTAGCCTTTCCATTGATGCTCACATCCTAGAAATGAAAATGTTTTAAAAAGCACTGGAATTTTATTTTTTTTAAAATTAAAAATGAACCACCTGGAAAGCCCAACATTCCCAAGACCAACTATCAGATAATTGCTTGCTCACTTCATGGACTTTCTGCTTGTTCACTGGGACCAAACCAAATGAATGATCATAGAATCATACAACACAGAAGGAGATCACTCAGCCCATCATGCCTGTGCCAGCTCTTTGAAAGAGCTATCCAATTGATCCCCCTCCCCTGCTCTTTGCCCATAGCCCCACAATTTCCCCCCTCCAAAAGTATATATCAATTGCTATCAACTGCTTCCATCACCCCTTCATGTAGTACATTCCAGATCATAACTATTACTTAAGACAAGTACTGTAAATTGAGTTTTGATCAGAATGGACAGAACTTAGCTCCAAAGGAGTTGCATACCTGTATTACAAAAAAAGTTAAACCCGACACGAATCTGAGGTATTTTCCATTTATTTTTATTCTAAACTCATTCAGATAATCCAAGATACAGTAGTTGAAGCCAACTACCCTGCATATTTACTTCAAGACATAAAGTGCTTCAGTTATTCAGTAAGTCAGTCAGCACTTTAAGAGAAAAGTTACCCTATTTTTACAGCTGCAGATCTTTTTGGGGAATTGGAAATTTTCAGTTTTCATTTCTGGAAAAGGGTATACACTTGAAACATTGTCCTATCTTAGTATTTACAAATACTGACTGGCCCTCTGTTTTTCCAGCATTTTTTTTTAACTATACTCTTTATAGAACAAGTTGTCACATCCCTCAACTGTATATACATTACTGATGTTGCTCCTTGCAGCAGTAAAACCACAGTCAGCATCATATCCAGTGTAACATTGGAGCCTCAGCCCAGATGAAAATGTTATTTGAGCTCCAAAACAATGGCTACCCTCAATAGAAATTAGATTCCAACTATCCATGAAAAATGAAACTTGCCTGTGAACACATTTTGCTCTAAGAAATTAATTTTCAAAAAAAGAGACATACATGAATCCTTCCTAGAAAGTAGCAAGTAGTGCAAGGTATTTGCAGGTTCTGATTTCAGCGACTACTACTGTACCGTTTGAGAGATTCAGCATAACCAATAGAAAACAGAGATCCACTGCAAGTACACAAGATACACATTTACATTTGAGAGGAGAAATAAAATACAAAATCTGATTCACAGAATTTTTCCCACACATATATACTTCTGTATATCAAAACCACAAATGTAAAATGTTCTGGAGTAACTTTTCTTTTGAACCCCATAATCAATTCCAAAATGTTGATCTACTTGAGCAGTATCAATTTCTAAAAAAAAACTAGACCACATCAGGTTCTAAGTATATTAAAATTCTCATTTTTACAAAAAGGATAGTTACTATGTTTGATTTAAAATAATTTACAAAATCAAAGAAATTTAAGCATAAAGAAACTTAACAGACCATACACAACAGACAAAAATTAGTCAAAATTACTTTGACCATTTACAGTAGGTCTGTCAAACACTGTTAGAAAATGAATGCTGCAATGATCACTATTGTTTCTGAAAAGCAGTCTTGCAGTTCAAGACCAAAATAAATTTGAAATCCCATTCAAAATGTCATACCTTGCATGATTAAGGTACACTAGTTAACAAAATAGATAAAGAGATTCACTCGTTTAAAACACTGAAATTTAAACAAATATAAAAGCCTTCCATATATACATTAGGCAATAGCTTTACAACATCTCAACTTGCATTATGCAAGATGTCTCATCTGCAGGAAACTTTAAAATGCCTTTGATTCAGGAAAAGTGGATGCAAGCAGTGGAAGAATGACAGCACAATAAAAAACAAAGGTTTGGACAAATATTTTGAAACCAGGGAGGGAGGTAGGAAGTCAAATCCCATCCTCTCACACACATGCAATTTCCAAGAGATCAATACGGATCAGTAGGATTGCCACTGTTGCTTTTGGCCCAGTGGTGAGGAAGATCATTGTAGCACCCAGTGCTCAACTAACTCAACAAAAAAAGTTTAAAATTAAACTCGGGGCCTTCCTAGCCATATAGCTAAATCCCATAAAGGAACTTTTAATCCAGAGCAATCACTACACACAGAACATGCTATACATACACAATCTATCATAGAATACTCAAAGTTAGCCCTTTACTAATGGAACCTTAAGCCACAACATATAAATTTGAAGCAAAATAGCTTTTTGACTAAAGTTTGATATCATCTATACTATTACAATCCCAGGAGAGCACCTCACAATACAAACATTTATTTAGTACAGCAATTCTGAAACACCCCAAAACATTATGCCTTCTGATTATTAGAATAGTCCTATAGAGAGTTTAACAGTATTAAAAGAACATAAGAATTAGGAGCAGGAGTCGGCCATGCAGCCCCTCGAGCTTGCTCCACCATTCAGTAAGATCGCGGTTGATTTACGACCTCAACTTATGACAGAAGTACAAGCTTCAATGCCTGAAGGTAACAAAATGGAGCTTTAACAAGGTACAATCAAGGAATTAACAAATTATTATAAAGAAACATCTGCTACAAGACATTTAATGAGTGTGGAAGGGGAGAAACAGCAATAGCATTTACCAAAGAATAAAATTACATTTTCTGTTGCCACAACTTCAACATCACCCCCTTGGTCTAACTGAGATTACTAAAGATAGAAGTACTCAACACCAAGCAAGTACTGTTTAATTTAGCATCAGACTGTATGAGGTCTACATTCTGTTTTTTGCACTATGATATTATCCAATAATTTGAATTTAGCAAAAACCACAGCAAAGTGAGGATTTAGAGTTAAAATATCAGATAATTTGAATGAAGCAAATTTGAATTAAGAGTTGACTGTACACTGCATTTTGGATTTCAGTAAATTTGGATTAACTTAACTACAGCATTGGATTGAGGCGGGGGGGGGGGGGACTAAGAGGATTTGTTAGATTACGGTTTAGCAAACGTGACAAAACGATTCACCATAAATGTATTTAATAACCCAGCGTTTCTGGACAAAGAACCCCCATTAGACAAACTGTAAACGGGAACAGTAATAAGCACAGCTCGAAAAAAGACTCAATTTATAAACGTTTACAGACCTGACGTTAAACTGGAATGTCAGTCTCAATGCAAAAGATTTACAAAATACTGCAAAAATCACACATTTACAAATGTTTTACTTTTTGGTCACCGAGATAGTAACATCACAAAAAAATAAGGGTTTTAGCAACCGCTGTAACTAGCAATGGCGGAATAGGTGACGCTTTCCTGCTGGTACAGTAGTCTGTTTGCAAACACTTGGGCTGTTCATTCGAGGTAAGTAAACCTCCACAAACGTGGCATTCGGTCTGGAGCAAATGCAATTGAAAACAAAACCCCAGAGAAGGGAAGTCTATTATTGTTTCTCAACACCTTTTTTTATTTTTAAAACGACCGTAAATGTGAATGATTATACAGAGGATATTGTAATATCTATCGTACAGCTCATTTATGAAAAATCCGCGATACATAAACACAAAACTAACTTCCACCTACACAATAAAAAGTGTCAAACCAGTTTTTCCTGACGTGACACCGAAATCGTGACTCTTAATGACAAACTTTTGAAAACTGAAAACTCTGCTTAAAACTATTAAATAAAAGCTTTGTTTAGGCTGAACCCAAAATCAGTACAACAGGTCAGCAGAGTCCATTTCAGTATTTTTCTTTAAAGTAGCTGCTACAAGAGGCGACGGTGCATCTTTTACTCTAACTTCACGCTTGGAGCTTTAAAAGGAGCGGACCTGAGCAGATCTGACCTCACGCTGCGCCGGCCGGGCTACGATCAGGTTTCTGTCACTTCGCGAAGGAGCAGTAAAACAGCGCGATTGGAGCTGCGGATTTTTCGTTCCTGACAACCAGCAATTCGCCCAATTCCAGATCTCGGGCACCAGCCTCACACTCAGATGCGCTGGGCTGCCCCATCTTTACCTTATGCTTACGTTAGTGTCAGAGGGGCCGCATACAACAAACAGACCTTCTCCCCCGCGCACTCTCGCTCTCTTGTCTCTCCGCCGCCGCCGCTCCAGTCGATCTCGCTTTTCCAACCTCCCCCTCCCTCCCCCACTGCCTCCGCCGCCGTCGCTCTTTTCCTTACATGGTGGCCGGGTCAATACAAAAACCCCGCTCACTCCCACCGCACCGTCCGACTGGCGACCTCCGGCTTCCCCCAGCTCCTTTTATTTTATTATTTATGACATTTTTTTTCTCCCTCTTTCCTCACGCTCCTCCGTTCGACTCTAATGGCGACGGCAAAGACAACATAAGACAAAGTTTGCTGGGATATTTAAAACGTCACACCGCACCTCGCGCCCGCCCCTTCCCCGATTGGACGCTGCTCCAACCAAGGCGAGGGACGAATCACAATCGCCGTCCTTGGTGTTTTGGAATGGACGTCACCCCGAGTAACCAGGCTGTGACGGCGTCGCGTAAACAAAATGCGAGCGAAGGGGGCGGGCTCGCGGCCGGTCACGTGATGCGACCTGCTCCGCTTTCGATTGGCCCGTGATGACATCACACAGTTCGGTCGAGTGGAATGCTCCTCAGCTGACGAGTTTGTGGCGAAGTTTGTGCGCAGTTTACACCCTGCTCTATTGAAACTTTAAATGGAGTGACTCACCTTAAAATTATTGGGTTTTTAAAATCTTCTAAATCGAACTAACTCGACGCGGAGGATCATTCCAACTTATTTCGCGGTACAAAACTAATGGGCAACTTTCTGGGATCCGGAGGGAGGAGAAAGCAAATGTTTTTTTCGTGGGTAGTTAACAGAAATACGTTTTCCTTGCACATCTGCCTTTGGCGTTAACTTTAAGACCTGGAGGTGGCAAAACAGTTTGTTTCAAATTGATTTTAATAATGAAGCAATCTTCTGTTCCAGTCTTTCATATTTTCTTCAAATTTGAAATTTAAAAAATTAAGATGCTTTACTCTTATAGTGATTTGAGCACACAATCGAGGCTGATACTTCAGTGCAATACTGAGGGAATGCTGCGCTATGAGAGATGCCCTATTTCGGATGAGACATAAGAACATAAGAATTAGGAACAGGAGTAGGCCATCTAGCCCCTCGAGCCTGCTCCGCCATTCAACAAGATCATGGCTGATCTGGCCGTGGACTCAGCTCCACTTACCCGCCCGCTCCACATAACCCTTAATTCCCTTATTGGTTAAAAATCTATCTGTCTGTGATTTGAATACGTTCAATGAGCTAGCCTCAACTGCTTCCTTGGGCAGAGAATTCCACAGATTCACAACCCTCTGGGAGAAGAAATTCCTTCTCAACTTGGTTTTAAATTGGCTCCCCCGTATTTTGAGGCTGTGCCCCCTAGTTCTAGTCTCCCTGACCAGTGGAAACAACCTCTCTGCTTCTATCTTGTCTATTCCTTTCATTATTTTAAATGTTTCTATAAGATCACCCCTCATCCTTCTGAATTCCAACGAGTAAAGACCCAGTCTACTCAATCTATCATCATAAGGTAACCCCCTCATCTGCGGAATCAGCCGAGTGAATCGTCTCTGCACCCCCTCCAAAGCTAGTATATCCTTCCTTAAGTAAGGTGACCAAAACTGCACGCAGTACTCCAGGTGCGGCCTCACCCATACCCTGTACAGTTGCAGCAGGACCTCCCTGCTTTTGTACTCCATCCCTCTCACAATGAAGGCTTCTTGATTACCTGCAAACTAACTTTTTGGGATTCATGCACAAGGACCCCCAGGTCCCTCTGCACCGCAGCATGTTGTAATTTCGCCCCATTCAAATAATATTCCCTTTTACTGTTTTTTTTTCCAAGGTGGATGACCTCACATTTTCCGACATTGTATTCCATATGCCAAACCTTAGCCCATTCGCTTAACCTATCTAAATCTCTTTGCAGCCTCTCTGTGTCCTCTACACAACCCGCTTTCCCACTAATCTTTGTGTCATCTGCAAATTTTGTTATACTACACTCTGTCCCCTCTTCCAGGTCATCTATGTATATTGTAAACAGTTGTGGTCCCAGCACCGATCCCCGTGGCACACCACTAACCACCGATTTCCAACCCAAAAAGGACCCATTTATCCCGACTCTCTGCTTTCTGTTTGCTAGCCAATTCTCTATCCATGCTAATACATTTCCTCTGACTCCGCGTACCGTTATCTTCTGCAGTAAACTTTTGTGTGGCACCTTATCAAATGCCTTTTGGAAATCTAAATACACCACATCCATCGGTACACCTCTATCCACCATGCTCGTTATATCCTCAAAGAATTCCAGTAAATTAGTTAAACATGATTTCCCCTTCATGAATCCATGCTGCGTCTGCTTGATTGCACTATTCCCATCGAGATGTCCCGCTATTTCTTCCTTAATGATAGCTTCAAGCATTTTCCCCACTACAGATGTTAAACTAACTGGCCTATAGTTACCTGCCTTTTGTTTGCCCCCTTTTTTAAACAGAGGCGTTACATTAGCTGCTTTCCAATCCGTGGGAACCTCCCCAGGGTCCAGAGAATTTTGATAGATTATAACGAATGCATCTGCTATAACTTCCGCCATCTCTTTTAATAAACCAAGGCCCATCTCCCCACTTAGTTGGACATAAAAGATCCCATTGGCACTATTCGAATAAGAGCAGGGGAGTTTGCCTAATGTTCTTGCCAACATTTATTCCTCAATCAACACCTAAAACAGATGATGTGCTCTCTTTCGTATGGTATTAGCAAAACAAATCAAATGTTGGATATCCAGGCCAACTCTTCCACCCATGGAGAAGGTGGCAGCATCTACCATGATCAGTTTTGAGGCGGTTGATGGTTGTCCATTGTTGCGAGGAAGGTTTGATCCTACAGGTTGTACTGCAGGCTCCTCTATAAGGAATCCATTGCATATGTCACTGAGGGGTTTTGGCGACAGTTCAAAATGGCCTTCTAGATTTGAGACTGGTTGGTGGTAGGTTGTTTAAGTTGGCCTGGATCAGCATGTCTTTGCTGGTGTAGCGGTTGTATTCTCTGGATATTTGCAGCGTAGGTGTGGCGGTGCAATGTTTGTAAGCATGGGCAGCCAAGGTACTGGTGATAATTCTCATAATAGAATTCAGCAGGACATCAATGGATTTGACATGCGGACTGGATAACTATGCCGGAGAGCAGCACTCCACTGTAGAGTACACCAGGGTGAATGATGCCAAGTAAATTGAATTGCAATCTCTGATAAATTATAGTGATTAGAGGGGAAAGAAAACATTGCTCATATCTGTCCTGTGCCAATCAGCAGAATGCTAACTTTCTGAACTGATGAAGATGCCATAACGTGCTTATTTTCCATACCCCTTAATTAGGTATGGAGACTTTGAGGAACCAATCAGCTTTTTTTGGTTCGACAGTTGGAGTGATGCTGTAGTTACAGTGTAAATGTAGTTGGAATCTGAAGTCAGAGTTTAACCTAACATTGGAGCAAGGCACTTGAAGTCAGTTTAAGCCTCAACACTAGAGTTCACAATTCCAGTTGGTGACAGTTCTGGATGTTTGATCACATGATGTTCTGACCACATGACACCTTTTAAAAACTTCTCAAAAGCTATTGTTTGACCAAGCTTTCAGTCACCTCTCCCAACTCTGGTCATCGAGGCTCTTTTTATTACTTTTATTTTTTGTGGTTTTTGTTTCCTGACTCGCACCCCATGGGACATTTTTTTTTTTACATTAATGATTCTATATAAATGCAGAAACCAAGTACAGACAGCGGAAGGAGTGTGCGGCAAATCAGTCTCTCCACCCACCCTTTCCTTCAACCACTGTCTGCCCGCCTGTGACAGAGACTGTAATTCCCGTATCATCATCATCATAGGCAGTCCCTCGGAATCGAGGAGGACTTGCTTCCACTCCCTAAGTGAGTTCTTTGATGGCTGAACAGTCCGATATGGGAGCCATAGACCCTGTTACAGGTGGGACAGACATTCGTCGGGGGAAGGGGTCGGTAGGGCTGGTTTGCCGCGCGCTCCTTCCGCTGCCTGTGCCTGGCCTCTTCATGCTCCTTGCGTCGAGACTCAAAAAGCTCAACGCCCTCCCCGATGGACTTTCTCCACCTCGGGCGGTCTGCGACCAGGGTCTCCCAGGTGTCAGTGGTGATGTCGACTGTACAGTCTAATTCCCGTATTGGACTGTACAGTCACCTGAGAAATCACTTTGAGTGGAAGCAAGTCTCCCTCGATTTCGAGGAACTGCCTATGATGATGATGATGATGATAAATGCACAGCTGTTGTTTAGCCTGCAAATACTAGCATTACTTCAATACAGAAATACTTTCACCTAAAACTATGAGAAATACTAGCCTATTCATTAAACTGGTTGTAAGCATATCCCAGTCTTCATGTCCACGATCAATGTAATTCAGATTTTATCTACATGTAGGGTCTAAACAATTTTTTTAAAGCATCTTACATCAACCATTGAAAATAATTGATTGTATCTTGTAGAAAAACTAGCAACATCCTGGATTTGTAGGAACAATGCAGGTATCTTGGGTAAACTAGAAGGTTTAATCAGTGAATTGTGGGAAATCATAGTAAAGGGGACCAAACATCCTAGAACTGCGTTTCTATTTAAAACTTGGTAACAACTTCAACTTGGGTCTGATTGAGACAGCGGACTAATGAACTGATTGGTCTGTGGATAAATAAGTTTCATAACTTAAGAAGAACCTTGAGCTACCCGGATATCGGAAGAGGTTTCTTCAGAGTGATTTAGGCACTAGCAATGAGATGACATTTAGAATCTATTTGGAGACCTGCCAGTCATCGAGCTAATTAAACCATGGTAATTAAAGTTTCTGTCCCTCCTATTCCCAGCAGAGCCAGAGGTGCCACTGCACAAGGTTTCTCTCCTGCTATTATCTCCTGCCCTCACCCCCCGTCCTCAACAAGATCTCTTTCCAATCTCCGAAATAGATGTGTCATTTCCTTTGGAAAATGATCTTGTTGCTGTTTGTTCTCTCTCTCTCTCTCTCTTTCCTCCCACAGCATCATCCCCAGGTGGTTCTCCCTCCATTCTAAATGTGTCTCATTCACGCTTCTCCATTTCCCAGGTCACAATGCTACTGACGTAAATAGTAGATGTTCATTCTTTGGCGAGAGAGAGAACGTCCTGTGCATGCACAGGTATCTCCTCTTTATTGACTATCAATTAGGATGATTAAATCATTAATCGGAATTACTTAAACCATATGTGCACCCTCCTAAAGGGCCACATACAAGAATTTCCAAATTATAATAAAACTAATAGAAAAACGTATCAAATTATAATTTTGTTTCCTGTATCCACTATACATTCCAGACACTTTTGTGCCTACTGGTCACGAAAACCCTCGAGCGTACCGGTGGACACTGCATGCTCCCTCTCCAGAGACACCTGGGCATGGACATAGCCACAGAAAGGAGGCAGGCAAGCGGAACGAACACCTCCCAGCGATCTTGTTCTACCTGGACCTGTTAATGGCCACCTTGGCCAGGCCCAGGAGCAGACCGATGAGGGGATCTTCAGACTTGCTCACTTCCCTTTGCATCGGATGACTATAGATCAGGGGCGTGGGACTGAAGTGCAATGCACATGTGTCTCATCATCATCATAGGTGGTCCCTCGAACGAGGATGACTTGCTTCCACACCAAAAGGAATGAGTTTGCAATGTTTCAATGAAGGACCTGATATTCCAGTCCAGAACTCGAGGGGTGGAAGATGCCTTTGCGTGGATTTTTTTAACATGTGGTGACCGTTGCACATCAGCCACCACACGGGCTTGACAGAGCTAGGCCTTTATCCAGTGGCAAGCGTTAACCAGGACAACTGGAGACCTGCTCTGCTGCACGGACCTAGTGCGCACACACAGCGCAGTATGGGCTGGCCCGTGCTGCCCCTGGGCCCTCGACTCTTCTGAGCCCTGTACCCCATTTGCTGCACCTCCGCCACAAACTCTCGCCGCTCATCCGCCCCGATCTTCCCGCTTCTCTGCTGTACCTGGGCCCCGCCGATGTTGCTGCCCATGCTCCAAACGGTGACCTGAGTTTTGATGATGTCACCCAGTCGCCCACCTTGAAGCCATCGCACACTTGGAGCAGCTCGCGCCAGAAGTTGTAGTAGCATGCTCCAACTCTTCACACCATCGCAGGTCGTGAGGATAAAAGAGCTGGAGCATGGGCCCCTGCAACATCGTGGGCCACCTCGACCTGCGAGAGGATACCACCGCAGGACGGGAGGATAAAAGAAATGTATCTAGGTCACTGTTGGTTATATCAAAAGACAAGAGCACACCTTTGCAAATGCATTGAAACTTTGTATGTGCAGTGGATCCTGGGAAATGTAATCTTTTATATCCGAGACAAATTTCTACCCATATACATTTTTTGTTTTACATCAGGGTTGTTACAGCAGTGTTCTGATGCGAGGAATCAACTGGTTGGGTCGGGACCATGAGGTATTGCAATGGGTAAAAGGAAGTGTACCTGGAACACCTTATGGTTAGAGACTCGGCAGGATGTTTTGTGCAGGTTGTGGAAGAGAGTAAAATTGAAGTGTAATTTTTTTAAATTATTTTGCATTCTTATCTGTATATGTAGTAAGGTGGGTAAGGAACAGTCATGGCTACTATATGGGGATTATAGAATGTAATTAGAATGTTTTCCTGGTAAAATTTGATTGTGAAACTTTTTGGTAGAATGCAATTGGGTAGATTGTTTTTTCTAATCTAATTGGTCAATAATCAAATGGAAATAAGAAAAACACAATCTTAACCAATGAGAAAAACTAACGTGACCATCACAACAGATTCAACATACACCACAGACAAGAAATTGATCATAGTAATGTTTAGGAGTGTTATATATGCAATGTTGCAATATAATAGATAGAGCGGGTTTGATGAGCTAAATGGCCTTTTCTTCCTTTGGACTTTGTTCTATAATATACTAGTTTATCTCTCATGGCATTGCTCGTGGAGGGGGAAAATTGTTTGTTTCTATAGCTGCCTGACTGTGTCTAATTCCCATCCCTTGATCCCTCTATCCTTGTAAACCACCGCCCCATCTCCAACCTCCTTTACTCACCAAAGTCCATGAACATGTTGTCACGTCCCAAATCCATGCTGAACTTTCCCACAACTCCTTGTTGAACTTCTCCAATCTGGTTTCCGCCCCACCATAGTACTGAAAAACGGCCTTGATCAAAGTCACAAATGTCATCCTATGTGACTGTGACCGTGGTAAACTATCCCTCCATCTTTCTGTCTGCAGCCTTTGACACGGTTGACCATACCATCCTCCTCCAAAGCCTCCCCTCCGTTGTCGAACTGAGTGAGACGGCCCTTGCTGGGTTCCATTCTTATCTATCTAGACATAGCCAGAAAATCACCTGCAACTTCCCTCATTTGTATAATTACTTCTGGAATCTCTGGAAGATCCATTCTTGGTCCCTTCTATTTTTCATCTACATGCTGCCCCTCGGCAACATCATCCAAAAACACAGTAATATTCCACATTTACGCTGACACCCACCTCTACTTCATCACCACCTCTCTCGCTCCTCCACTGCCAAGGATTTGGCACACTGCTTGTCCGACATCCAGTATTGGATGAGCAAAAATTTCCTTCAGTTACATATTGGGAACACTGAAAGTGTTGTCTTCTGCTCCAGTCACAAAGTCTGTTCCTGAGCCACCAATTCCATTCCCCTCCTTGGCCACTGTCTGAGGCTGAATCAAACTGTTTTCACCAAAGCATTCCATTTTATCCTGAGTTGAGCTTTCGACCCCATATCCTTTGCATTACCAAGGCCGCCCATTTCCATCATCATCATCATAGGCAGTCCCTTGGAATCGAGGAAGACTTGCTTCCACTCCTGAAGTGAGTTCTTTAGTGGCTGAACAGTCCAATACGAGAGCCACAGACTCTGTCACAGGTGGGACAGATAGTCGTTGAGGGAAGGGGTGGGTGGGACTGGTTTGCCGCACGCTCTTTCTGCTGCCTGCGCTTGATTTCTGCACGCTCTCGGTGTTGAGACTCGAGGTGCTCAACGCCCTCCCGGATGCACTTCCTCCACTTAGGGCGGTCTTTGGCCAGGGACTCCCAGGTGTCAGTGGGGATGTCGCACTTTATCAGGGAGGCTTTGAGGGTGTCCTTATAATGTTTCCGCTGCCCACCTTTGGCTCATTTGCCGTGAAGGAGCTCCGTGCAGAACATTTGCTTTGGGAGTCTCGTGTCTGGCATATAAACTATGTGGCCTGCCCAGCGGAGCTGATCGAGTGTGGTCAGTGTTTCAATGCTTGGGGATGTTAGCCTGGACGAGGACGCTGATGTTGGTGCGCCTGTCCTCCCAGGGGATTTGTAGGATCTTGCGGAGAACTCGTTGGTGATACTTCTCCAGCGACTTGAGGTGTCTACTGTACATGGTCCAGGTCTCTGAGCCATACAGGAGGGCAGATATTAATGCAGCCCTGTAGACCATGAACTTGGTGGCAGTTTTGAGGGCCTGGTCTTCAAATACCTTTCCTCAGGCGGCTGAAGGCTGCACTGGAGCACTGGAGGCAGTGTTAGATCTCGTCGTCGATGCCTGATCTTGTTGATAGGAGGCTCCCGAGATATGGGAAGTGGTCCACGGTGTCCAGGGCTGCGCCGTGGATCTTAATGACTGGGGGGCAGTGCTGTGCAGCGATGACAGGCTGGTGGAGGACCTTTGCCTTACGGATGTTTAGCGTAAGGTCCATGTTTTCGTAAGCCTCACTAAATACGTCGACTATGTCCTGGAGTTCAACCTCTGTATGTGCGCAGACGCAGGCGTCGTCCACGTTCTGTAGCTCGATGACAGAGGTTGGGGTGGTCTTGGACCTGGCCTGGAGATGGCGCAGGTTGTAAGCCTTTGACACTGTCATCCGCTAGGGTCTATGGAGTGTCCTCCTCTGTTTCAGATGCCCCCAATACGATTCAGCAACGGCACCTTTTCAGTAAATTGTCTTCGAGTTGCATACGTTAACTTTTAGCCTCTAGGCTGTAATCTGCACTCCAGACGGATTAAACATAAATGTTGTGCTGTGCTAGTTACTTCTGTAGTTTAGTTCCACTCCAGCAAGGAGCTTGTTGACTGTGAGGTGGAGCATGGCGGCGAGAAAGATTGAGAAGAGGGTTGGGCGATGACGCAGCCCTGTTTGACCCCGGTCTGTACGTGGATTGGGTCTGTGATGGATCTGTTGGTAAGAATCACTGCCTGCATGTCGTCGTGGAGTAGGCGGAGGATGGTGACACCCTCAAAGCCTCCCTGATAAAGCCCACCTTTGGCTCATTTGCCATGAAGGAGCTCCACGTAGAGCACTTGCTGTGGGAGTCTTGTGTCTGGCACGCCCACTTCCACCTCCGTAATATCACCTGTCTCCGGCCCTGCCTCAGCCCATCTGCTGCTGAAACTCTCTTCTATGCTTTTGTTACCGCTATACAAAGACTATTCCAATGATCTCCTGGCCAGTCTCCCATCTTCCGCATTCCATAAACTTGAACTTATCGAAAACCTTGCTGCTCGTATCCTAACTTGCACCAAGTTCCATTCACCTATCACCACTGTGCTCGCTGACCTACATTAGCTCATGACCAGCAATGCCTCAAATTTAAAAGTTTCATTTTTGTGATCAAATCATTCAATGCGCAGAGATAGGGAGGGGCGAGGCCCTGGAGGGATTTGAAAACAATGATCAGGCAGCCACTCCCTTCGCTTGCCCTACCTGTGGTTCCCAGCCCCTCCCCTCCTCCACCTCCACCTCCAAGCAGGTTCCATGGCCCTTCCCTCAGTTTCCAGGTCCCGCCCATCCCCTCGGGTTCCAGGCCCCGCCCCGGTTCCAAGCCCCGCCCCTCCCCGCGGGGTCCAGGCCCCGCCCATCCCCTCAGCTTCCAAGACCCACCCCGCGGGTTCCAGGCCCCGCCTCCCAGGTTCCGAGCCTCGCTCCTCGGCCTCACACAGCGCTCCTGCCGCTGAAGATGGCGGCCCCGGTGCAGCGGTTGAGTCACCTTGCCTTTCACGTTGCCAGCAGCGAGCGCTTGGCCCGTGACCTGGTCCGCCGCTTCGGTTTCCAGCTGTGCGGCGGCCGCGAGACGGAGCAGGCCAGGCAGCTGGTGCTCCGGAGCGGCTCTGCCGTGATCATCGTGAACGAGAGCCGGGGAGGCCGGCGCCTCCTGTACGACGCGGCTCCGGACCAGGTGGTGGACACCGCCTGCAACGTGTCGTTCGAGGTGCAGGACGTGGAGCGGGCGACGCAGCGCCTGGACCGCCTGGGCTGCCCGATCCTGGTGCCGCCGAGCCCGGTGGAGGACGAGCTGGGCTTGGTCACCTATTCGGTGGTGGGTTCGGTGGTCGGCAACATCCGTCACACTCTCCTCGACCGGAGCGGCTACTGCGGGACCTTCCTGCCCGGCTTCGGGCCGCCGCCTTCTCCCGGGGACCGGGCTCCGGAGCAGGAGGCCGGAGTCACCCATTTCGACCACATCACCTACGCGTGTCCCCAGCAGCAAAGCGCCCAGGTGATGGACTGGTACCGCAGCTGCTTCGGCTTCCAGCGCTTCCTCACGAACCGGTGAGTGGGATTTGGACAAGTTTCCATGTAAGAAAGTAGAGCTTCTATCCATTCTGTACATACCGTGAATTACTTTTGAAACGCAGCGATAGTGGTATTGGCAATCTGACCTGTGTAAGTGTGCCATTTCATAACCATATGTTCACATGTGTGCACTGCCACACTTGTAGCAAGAGAGGCAGTGCTTGCATGTCAACACATGGATCTGTGGTTATTAACTGGCAGATTTATCTTTTGCTCTCTCCCCATCGCAAAGGCATTTGAGCTACTTCTGCCCTCACCTCATCCTCACTGCTGTTTAAACCTTGATTTGTACTTTTGTCCCTGACGACTATGTGTGCAGGAAGTGTATCCACCTCCAGCTCCTGACGGTCCGCGTTGCGGAGTTGGAGCTGAGGGTGGATTCACTCTGGAGCATCCACGATGCTGAGAATGATGTGAGTATCATGTGTAGCGAGTTGGTCGTACCGCAGGGAAAGGGTCCACAGCCAGATAGGGAATGGAAGACCAATAGGAAGAGCAGTGCAAGGAAGGTCGTGCAGGAGTCCCCTGTGGTCATCCCCCTGCAAAACAGATACACTGCTTTGGGTACTGTTGAGGGGGATGACTCATCAGGGGAAGGCAGCAGCAGCCAAGTTCATGGCACCGTGGCTGGCTCTGTTGCACAGGAGGGCAGGAAAAAGAGTGGGAGAGCGATAGTGATAGGGGATTCAATTGTAAGGGGAATAGATAGGCGTTTCTGTGGCCGCAACCGAGACTCCAGGATGGTATGTTGCCTCCCTGGTGCAAGGGTCAAGGATGTCTCGGAGCGGGTGCAGGACATTCTAAAAAGGGAGGGAGATCAGCCAGTTGTCGTGGTGCACATTGGTACCAACGACCTAGGTAAAAAAAAAAAAGGGATGAGGTCCGACGAAATGAATTTAAGGCGCTCGGAGCTAAATTTAAAAAGTAGTAATCTCGGGATTGCTACCAGTGCCACGTGATAGTCAGAGTAGGAATCGCAGGATAGCGCAGATGAATACATGGCTTGAGCAGTGGTGCAGCAGGGAGGGATTCAAATTCCTGGGGCATTGGAACCAGTTCTGGGGGAGGTGGGACCAGTACAAACCGGACGGTCTGCACCTGGGCAGGACCGGAACCAATGTCCTCGGGGGAGTGTTTGCTAGTGCTGTTGGGGAGGAGTTAAACTAATATGACAGGGGGATGGGAACCAATGCAGGGAGACAGAGGGAAACAAAAAGGAGGCAAAAGCAAAAGACAAAAAGGAGATGAGGAAAAGTGGAGGGCAGAGAAACCCAAGGCAAAGAACAAAAAGGGCCATTGTACAGCAAAATTCTAAAAGGACAAAGGGTGTTAAAAAAACAAGCCTGAAGGCTTTGTGTCTTAATGCAAGGAGAATCCGCAATAAGGTGGATGAGTTAACTCTGCAAATAGATGTTAATAAATATGATGTGATTGGGATTACGGAGTCGTGGCTCCAGGATGATCAGGGCTGGGAACTCAACATCCAGGGGTATTCAACATTCAGGAAAGATTGAATAAAAGGAAAAGGAGGTGGGGTAGCATTGCTGGTTAAGGAGGAAATTAAGGCAATAGTTCAGAAGGACATTAGCTTGGATGATGTGGAATCTATATGGGTAGAGCTGCAGAACACCAAAACGTTAGTGGGAGTTGTGTACAGACCTCCAAACAGTAGTAGTGATGTTCGGGAGAGCATCAAACATGAAATTAGGGGTGCGTGCAATAAAGGTGCAGCAGTTATAATGGGTGACTTTAATATGCACATAGATTGGGCTAACCAAACTGGAAGCAATACAGTGGAGGAGGATTTCCTGGAGTGCATAAGGGATGATTTTTTAGACCAATATGTCGAGGAACCAACTAGGGGGGAGGCCATCTTAGACTGGGTGTTATGTAATGAGAGAGGATTAATTAGCAATCTCGTTGTGCGAGGCCCCTTGGGGAAGAGTGACCATAATATGGTGGAATTCTGCATTAGGATGGAGAATTAAACAGTTAATTCAGAGACCATGGTCCAGAACTTAAAGAAGGGTAACTTTGAAGGTATGAGACGTGAATTGGCTAGGATAGATTGGCGAATGATACTGAAGGGGTTGACTGTGGATGGGCAATGGCAGACATTTAGAGACCGTATGGATGAACTACAACAATTGTACATTCCTGTCTGGCGTAAAAATAAGAAAGGGAAGGTGGCTCAGCCATGGCTATCAAGGGAAATCAGGGATAGTATTAAAGCCAAGGAAGTGGCATACAAATTGGCCAGAAATAGCAGTGAATCCGGGGACTGTGAGAAATTTAGAACTCAGCAGAGGAGGACAAAGGGTTTGATTAGGGCAGGGAAAATGGAGTATGAGAAGAAGCTTGCAGGGAACATTAAGACGGATTGCAAAAGTTTCTATAGATATGTAAAGAGAAAAAGGTTAGTAAAGACAAACGTAGGTCCCCTGCAGTCAGAATCAGGGGAAGTCATAATGGGGAACAAAGAAATGGCGGACTAATTGAACAAGTACTTTGGTTCGGTATTCACTAAGGAGGACACAAACAACCTTCCGGATATAAAAGGGGTCAGAGGGTCTAGTAAGGAGGAGGAACTGAGGGAAATCCTTATTAGTCGGGAAATTGTGTTGGGGAAATTGATGGGATTGAAGGCCGATAAATCCCCAGGGCCTGATGGACTGCAACCCAGAGTACTTAAGGAGGTGGCCTTGGAAATAGTGGATGCATTGACAGTCATTTTCCAACATTCCATTGACTCTGGATCAGTTCCTATGGAGTGGAGGGTAGCCAATGTGACCCCATTTTTTTTAAAAAGGAGGGAGAGAGATAACAGGGAATTATAGACCGGTCAGCCTGACATCGGTAGTGGGTAAAATGATGGAATCAATTATTAAGGATGTCATAGCAGCGCATTTGGAAAGAGGTGACATGATAGGTCCAAGTCAGCATGGATTTGTGAAAGAGAAATCATGCTTGACAAATCTTCTGGAATTTTTTGAGGATGTTTCCAGTAGAGTGGACAAGGGAGAATCAGTTGATGTGGTATATTTGGACTTTCAGAAGGCTTTCGACAAGGTCCCACACAAGAGATTAATGTGCAAAGTTAAAGCACATGGGATTGGGGGTAGTGTGCTGACATGGATTGAGAACTGGTTGTCAGACAGGAAGCAAAGAGTAGGAGTAAATGGGTCCTTTTCAGAATGGCAGGCAGTGACTAGTGGGGTACCGCAAGGTTCTGTGCTGGGGCCCCAGCTGTTTACACTGTACATTAATGATTTAGACGAGGGGATTAAATGTAGTATCTCCAAATTTGCGGGTGGCAGTGTGAGCTGCGAGGAAGATGCTATGAGGCTGCAGAGTGACTTGGATAGGTTAGGTGAGTGGGCAAATGCATGGCAGATGAAGTATAATGTGGATAAATGTGAGGTTATCCACTTTGGTGGTAAAAACAGAGAGGCAGACTATTATCTGAATGGTGACAGATTAGGAAAAGGGGAGGTGCAAAGAGACCTGGGTGTCATGGTACATCAGTCATTGAAGGTTGGCATGCAGGTACAGCAGGCAGTTAAGAAAGCAAATGGCATGTTGGCCTTGATAGCGAGGGGATTTGAGTACAGGGGCAGGGAGGTGTTGCTACAATTGTACAGGGCCTTGGTGAGGCCACACCTGGAGTATTGTGTACAGTTTTGGTCTCCTAACCTGAGGAAGGACATTCTTGCTATTGAGGGAGTGCAGCGAAGATTCACCAGACTGATTCCCGGGATGGCGGGACTGACCTATCAAGAAAGACAGGATCAACTGGGCTTGTATTCACTGGAGTTCAGAAGAATGAGAGGGGACCTCATAGAAACGTTTAAAATTCTGACGGGTTTAGACAGGTTAGATGCAGGAAGAATGTTCCCAATGTTGGGGAAGTCCAGAACCAGGGGACACAGTCTTAAGGATAAGGGGTAAGCCATTTAGGACCGCGATGAGGAGGAATTTCTTCACCCAGAGAGTGGTGAACCTGTGGAATTCTCTACCACAGAAAGTTGTTGAGGCCAATTCACTAAATATATTCAAAAAGGAGTTAGATGAAGTCCTTACTACTAGGGGGATCAAGGGGTATGGTGAGAAAGCAGGAATGGGGTACCGAAGTTGCATGTTCAGCCATGAACTCATTGAATGGCGGTGCAGGCTAGAAGGGCCGAATGGCCTACTCCTGCACCTATTTTCTATTTTTCTATGTCTATGTTTCTATGTCGCCTCCAGGCACAACCTCACCACAGCTCTCTCTACTGGCCCCTCAAGATCCACCTGATACAAATGGCAACTCATCTGTGGGTAGCACACTCGCCTCTGCGACAGAAGGTTTCCAGCTTCAGGTCGCGCTCCAGAGACTTGAGCACAAAATCTAGGCTGACGCTACAGTGCTGTACTTAGAGAGTGCAGCATAGTCAGAGGAGCTGTCTTTTGGATGAGCTATTTTTCTCTGGTTTCCTGGTTAATGCTTATCCCTCAACTAACATCATAACATTACAAAAAATGTGGTCATTATCTAATTTGCTGTGTGCAAATTGGCTTCTGCATTTCCTACAGTGCAAAAATTACACTTCAAAAAGTACTTCATTGGCTGTAAAGTGCTGTGGGCCATCCTGAGGTTGTGAAAGGCACTATATAAATCCAAGTCTTTCTTTATGAATCCTATTATTATATCCTCACTGATCTCCATTGGTTCCCTATTCTCCACTTTGAATTCAAAGTTGAAGTTTACAATTCCCTCCCCTTGCTTTGCCCTCACCCAACCTCTGCAATCTCCTTTCGCCTTACATGCCTACACACTTTGATTCTGGCCTATATAACTCCTAGACATTGCAGAAGGTCAATGCCTAGAAATGAAAGTCAGTCATGACCTTCAAACAACTTTGGAAGCTTGTCAGCACAGTTATTTTAATGTTGCTGCTAGTGTTATGGGACTCAATTTTCCCCAAAGCATTTTTTTGGCTTAAGTACGCCCCCAAAAAAATTCTAAGATTCCCCTTGCTGGTCCGGTCCCATTCTCGGTCCCCATTCTCCCAATCTGGTCCCATTCTCAGTCCCTGGTTCGGTGTTCTCTGTCTCTGTCTCTCTCTGTGTGTGTGTGTGTGTGTGTGTGTGTGTGTGTGTGTGTGTGTGTGAGTGAACCGGGGGCAGAGAATGGGACCAGGCAGCCTTCGGGTGGGGTTGGAGGTAAGTTGCTGCTATGTGTTTTTCAATTCTTTGTGTGTCTGGGCATCTGCTGCACCGATTTCCTTAACTCTCCGGAAGGTTTTTCTGCAGAGGCCACGTACGCTGGCCTATGCACAGCTGGAGTAACTCTCAGCTGGCCAAACTTCCCTAAATGGCCAGAATTGGCGTTGGTGGCTGGTTACGCCCCCTTTGGCTGAATAAAAAACTGACCTAAAAAAATCGTAACTAACTAACTGATTTACGCTGGTGCAAATTGATTGGGAAACTGTGGTTTTTCAACTTGGGCCAAAAAAAGCAGCCTGCTCCAAAAAAAAGGTGCAAATCACTGGGGAAAATTGAGCCCATGGAATCTATTCTGCAGTGTAAAAGGGGCAGTACTGTACCACGGCACTGTGACTGAAGTATTTTACAAAAGCCTATATATTTCCTCTCTGCCCACCCTTCTCCATCTTCGGCAATGGAGTTTTTAAGCTATCTTGGCCCTACACTCAGGAACGCTCCCCAATTTTAAAAACCATGGCTTTGGTCACATCGCCTAATTTTCTTATTGCTGCTCAACATCCATTTTTCATCTTGAGGAAATTTTCGATGGTAAAGGTGCAAAAGTTGGTTTGTTCAGTTCTTCAAATGGATTCGCTCATCTCCCAGTTGTGACCAAGCCTCGACACTAAACATTAGCCATATTTTTCTCTATTTGGATAGTGGGGTACTTTTCATTTTAGATAATCAGCATTGGTAAAAATTATTTTATCAATACAGACTCCCATCTCCAACATCCACTCATTGGGCTAGAATTTCATCAAAATCCGCCACCGCCGGATTGCCGGCCAAACAACCATTAAGATTATTAAATTAACACCGGCGAAAAATTGATCAAAATAAGCAAAAAATTCCATCGTGAGAAAAATGGGTCTTGCGCGTGGATTCTTGGCGGAAAACGCGATCCTGGTCAAATTGGGTGGTACTTACTCAAAATTTAGTCCAAGGCTGCGAGTTAGGCCTACAGAGGGGGAAAACAAAAAACATTTTTCCAAAAAATAAAAAATCTGAAAACATTCTCGGGACTCTTTTTCACTGAATTGTTGTTAAAGAATTAAAAAAAAACGTTAACTTTTTTTTTGCAGGGTTTCATACCTACCGCCTAGCTTCGGTGGTTTCTCATGGGCATTTTTTTCCTCCTCGCCTACGGGTCACCGCTGTGACCAAACTTGGGCGGTAGCGTTTTTTTTTGACGATGCACGCCGGCGGTCCACTCCCCAGCAGTATTTCGAAACCGCCGGCGAGACTCTTTGATGAAATTCCAGCCGGGTGGTTTTCTGCCGAAAACGAAGAATACCACCAAAAATCCCGGTGGTAATGCTCACAAAGTTCCAGCCCATTAAGTGGTTGGACCTGTACACCGAAGCCACCATTTCTATCGTGCTCTCCCGTGTAAATCATCATAGGCAGTCTCTCGGGGTCGAGGATGACTTGCTTCCACACTAAAAATGAGTTCTCAGGTGACTGATGAACTTATTTTAAACGGTGGAAGATGCCTGTGCGTGAATTCTTTTAACATGGCGTGGCTATTGCACACCAGCCATCACAATAAGGAGCTGATCAATAACAGTTTTGAGATGAGATTCTTTGCCAGACCCCTCTTTCCTGTAACTTATTCTTACATTTAAATCATATATCTTCATTATATGAAGCCTTGTACTGTTTGTAATTTCAAGAAAGATGCATGATGTATTAGCTGACTGCTGCATGTCCGTAAGCTTTCACTCTACCTTGCTTGCCTCTATAGATCTGCCCTCGACATTGCAGAAGGTTAATGCTCAGAAATGAAAGTCACAGTCATGACTTTCAAATGACTTGGGAAGCTTGTCAGCGCAGTTATTTTAATGTTGCTGCCAGTGTTGTGAAATCTACCTTGTAGTGTAAATAGGGCACTTCCACAGCACTGCGACTGAAGTCTTTTACAAAAGCAATTCTACTACACTCACAACAGGAGGCACAACTGAGGCTTTAAAAAGAATGTTCAGCGTTCAGTAGTTTCTCAGTTGTCTCTCCACATTTAAAAAAAAAAAAAAAAAATCCCCTCCAAAATCTAAATCCATTCCATTAGCTATTCCTATTTATTTATTTTCTTTAACTCCCCCCCAAAGTGCCGGAGACATTTTTTACATTAAATACAAGGGGCTATATAAATATAACTTTTTGTTTTGGGAGTAACCCGCTAAAAAGCTGAATTATTTAGAGCTTTTTAATGTGAATAATTTGAAACATGATGGTGTTAAATAATTTTTTTCAATTTTTCTAGAAGTGACAATGTAGATAATGGTTATGTCATTGAAGGGAATGACATTGGACTGCGCTTGACTGCTATGGAGTACTGGAAATGCAGTGAGGTTGGCATGTCAATCCCTCCTACTGAAGGGAAGAAAATAGACTGCAAGTTTGTGATCGCTGAATCCTTGCCCTATCAAGGTACATTATTATTTACAGTTATTGACACCTAAGTAATCTTCTCAGGCCTTACATATTTGTGCATATTGTAAATTAGTATTGTTTCAATACTAAGACTGCATTTTAAAGCAAGGATACATTCAGACATTCCTCACATATAATGTCTTCCAATGCCTTAATTATATTAATTAATCGTCCGGATATAATTAAGCCATTTCCATTACAATTCATTGGTAGAAGATCTAATATGAACCTTTTCTTTTCATATGTGAGCCTTCAGCAATAATGTATGCTGGTGACATTCCATGTGATTATAAACACGTCTCCATATTTAAAAAGGGGCACAAATTTGATTCAGGGAACTACCAATCCATTAGCCTAACATTTATTTTAAGGAGCAGGCTGGTTGGCTAACCTAACCTATGTTAGCAATAGCTTAATAAACAATCAGCATTAATTTAGATGGGGAAGATTATTTTAAGATGTTAATAAAATAGATATAGGAACCCTCTATACACTGATTTATTTGGATTTTCTGAAAGCTTTTGACAAGGTTCTGCGTGAAAGACGTCAACATTAAATCATGGAAACCCAGGGTAGAACATGCGGACTGGATTAAAAAAAGTTAAATAAAAACAATAAGAATTGGAGAATAATCTGAGAGATGTAGTGTCAGAGCATGGTGAAATACAGAGTTGAGTACCTCTGGGGTAAGTACTGGGACTCCTGCCGTTTCTTGTATATCTACATCATAAATTATCTGAATGCAGAAAGCAATTGTAAACTTGTTAAAATTGCAGACCAAACTAAAATAGGAAGAGCAGTAGGAACAGAAGATGCATTTAAGAATTTGCAGAAGGATTCTGCCACTACGGAGAAGCAAATGGAATGTTATGCATAGCTAAAACAGTGGAGGACAATTCTATAATGGTTATTCTGAGGCTTTATAATTGGGTATGGTTATGCAATCAGGCAGAGAAATGGCAAATTAAATTTAATACGGAGGAATATCATTTTGCATCTTGGGATGAAAAAATAAGTGTTTTGGTGTACAATAAAGGGACTAAGCACACCCAGAGTTAGAAATGGGCCTAAAGAAGAAAGAAAGATCAAATTGCACTTAAATAGTTTAAACAATACCTTGCATCCTCACTATTATTTTGTGAGATGACTCAGGGATAGGTCATATGGCCTTTTATCATCTCCACCAGGAACAATGTTTGGTCTACTGACTTTTGGTCCTGTCTCCTGCCTTACAAAATGAATATTCAGGTGTTTCTTGCTGCCTTATTCTGCTTTTTTTAATATCTGATATTGATAGTGGTCGCTGTTATGGATCGGAGATTCTCTTGTTTCAAATCATTTAAAGGACTATATTAATACTTGTTCAAGGGATTTGGTAGTTGTACAGCTTGTGATTATTTTAATTTGATTATTATGTGTTGGAAGAGGAGACGGTGTTACACATCTGCCGTACTGATGACATAAAAGGCAGATAAATCATCTTTATCTAGGTGGATTACTTCAGGAATAGGGCTTTAAACTAATAAGCAGGAGCGAGGGTTCAGATAAGGGTAAGTGTACAAGTCTGAAGAGAAAAGTCAATGCTGTAGTGCAGACTAGCAATTTGGGTAAAACCAAACAGATTGTGTCAGGAAGGGAGAGAGAGTTTAATACCAGTAATGGGGCATTAGTAACTTAAAGCCACATCAGGGAAAAAAATAAAAGTCAAATTACAAGCATATCTGAATGCACAAAGTATTCATAACAAAATAGATAAATTCATGGCACAAATTAGAGATAAATGAGTTTGATCTAGTAGCCATAATTGAGATGTGGTTCTGAGGTGACCAAGGTTGGGAACTAAATATTCCAGGGTACTTGATAGGCAAAATAGAAAAGGAGGTAGGGTAGCCCTGATAAAGGATGAGATAAAGGCAGTAGGGAGAAACGAACTTGGCCTAGATAGACAGGATGTAGCACTGAAGTACTGATCACACTTGATCAGCTCCGCTGAGCAGGCCACATAGTTTGCATGTCAGACACGAGGCTCCCAAAGCAAGCACCCTACTCTGAACTCCTTCACGGCAAACGAGCCAAAGGTGGGCAGCGGAAACGTTACAAGGACACCCTCAAAACCTCCCTGATAAAGTGCAACATCTCCACTGACACCTGGGAGTCCCTTGCCAAAGACCCCCCTAAGTGGAGGAAGTGCATCTGGGAGGGCGCTGAGCACCTCGAGTCTCGTTGCCGAGAGCATGCAGAAATCAAGCGCAGGCAGCAGAAAGAGCGTGTGGCAAACCAGTCGTACCCACTCATTCCCTCAACGACTATTTGTCCCACCTGTGACAAACTGTGGTTCTTGTATTGGACTGTATAGCAACCTAAGAACTCATGTTAAGAGTGGAAGCAAGTCTTCCTCAATTCTGAGACTGCCTATGATGATGAGACAGGATGTAGAACCAGTATGGGTGGAGCTAAGAAATAAAGGGCAGAAAACACTGGTGGGTGTAGTTTATTGGTCAGTCCCCTAACAGTAATCGTAGTATTGGACAGAGTATAAATCTGGAAATTAGAGGAGCATGTAACAAGGGTAATACAATAATTGTGGGGGACTTTAATCTTCTTATCGACTGGGCAAATCAAATTGACAAAAGTAGCTTGCAGGACGAGTTCATGGAATGCATTCAAGTTAGTTTTCTAGAACTATATGTCAAGGAACCAACTAGGGACCAGGCTATTTTGGATTTGGTATTGTGCAATGGGACCGGGGTAATTAGTAACCTTATAGTAAAGGATCCTCTGGGGAAGAGTGATCATAATATAAAATGTCATACTAAGTTTGAAAGTGATGTGATTAAGTCCGAAACTAGGGTCTTAAATTTAAACAAAGCCAATTACGGAGGTATGAGGGGCAAGTTGGCTGTGATAGATTGGGAAATTAGGTTAAAAGATATGACGGTAGATGAGCAATGGCAGCCATTTGAAGAAATACTTCATAATTCTCAACTGATATACATTCCCTCGAGGAATAAAAACTCCACTGGAAAGGTGGTACAGCCATGGCTAACTGTAGAAGTTAAAGATATTAAAGGAAAAGCAAAATATTGCGGATGCTGGAATCTGAAATAAAAACCGAAGATGCTGGAAATCTCGGCGGGTCAGGCAGCATCTGTGGAGAGTAAAATAGAGTTAACGTTTTAGGTCGATGACCCTTCGTCAGAACTGACAAAGGGTCATCGACCTGAAACGTTAACTCTATTTTACTCTCCACAGATGCTGCCTGACCCGATGAGATTTCCAGCATTTTCGGTTTTTATTAAAGTTAAAGATATTATTTGATTAAAGAAAGAGATTTACAATGTTGCCAAAAATAGTAGTAAGCCTGAGTATTGGGAGGGTTTCAAAAATCAGCAAAGGATGGCCAGTAAATTGATAGAGGGAGAAAATATGAGAATAAACTAGCAAGAAATATAAAAACAGATTTAGTACCTTTACAAGTATATCATCATCATAGGCAGTCGAGGAAAACTTGCTTCTACTCTTAAAATGAGTCCTTGGGTGGCTGAACAGTCCAAGACGAGAGCCACAGTCCCTGTCACAGGTGGACAGATAGTCGTTGAGGGAAAGGGTGGGTGGGACAGGTTTGCCGCACGCTCTTTCCGCTGCCTGCGCTTGATTTCTGCATGCTCTAGGCGATGAGACTCGAGGTGCTCAGCGCCCTCCCGGATGCACTTCCTCCAAGCATATAAAAGGGAAGACATTAGCGATGTCGGTCCCTTAGAGACCGAGATAAGAGAAATTATAATGATGAATAAGGAAATGGTAGCGGCATTACACAAATATTTTGTGTCTGTCTTCACAGTGGAAGATACAAATAACATCCCTATAATTGTGGGGAATCAAGGGTCTAATGAGTGTGAAGAACTTAAAATAATTAATATTAGTGAAGCAAAAGTACTGGAGAAATTAATGGGACTAAAATCTGACAAATCCCTTGGATCTGAAGGCCTATTCCCTAAGGTTTTAAGAGGTGGCTGCAGAGATGGTGGATGCATTGGATTTGATCTTCCAGAATTCCCTAGATTTTGGAACGGTCCCAATGTATTGGAAGGTAGCAAATGTAACCCTGCTGTTCAAGAAAGGAGGGAGAGAGAAAACCGAGCTACAGGCCAGTTAGCCTGACATCAGCAGTAGAGAAAATGCTCGAATCTTATTAAGCATGTGGTAATGAACACTTGGAAAATCGAATATAATTAGGCAGTTAACACTGTTTTATGAAGGGGAAATTGTGTTTGGCAAATCTATTAGAACTTTTTGAGTGTGTAACTAGCAGGATAGATAACATGCAGGCATAGCAAGTGATTAGGAAGGCAAATGGTATGTTAGCCTTTATTGCAAGGGAGTTGGAGTATAAGAGTAAGGAAGTCTTGCTGCAATTATATAGGGCTTTGATGAGATCACATCTGGAGTACTGTGCACAGTTTTGGTCTCCTTACCCAAGGACAATATTCCGCCTATTTTTGGGGGGAGTGTGCGGCCCCTTCACAGTTTCTTTAACATTGAAAAAGACAGTCCCAGGCTGTGCATGACTTGTAGAGAGCTACATGGCCGCGCAGCTTACAGGGAATGTTGCCTAAGGAAGACTAGAGGGGGTGCAACGAAGGTTCACCAGATTGATTCCTGGGATGAGAGGGCTGTCATATGAGGAGAGATTGAGTAGAATGGGCCTATATTCTCTGACGTTGAGAAGAATAAGATATAATTCTTGGAGGACTTGACAGGGTATATTCTGAGAAGCTGTTTCCCCTGGCTGGAGCGTCTAAAACTAGAGATCATAGTTTCCGGATAAGGGATTGGCCATTCAGGACTGAGATGAGGAGAAATTTCTTCACTCAAGATTGTGAATCTTTGGAATTCTCTCAATTGATGCGTGTATTCAAGAACGTGATCGATAGATTTTTGGTACTAAGGGAATCGAGGAATATGGAGATAGGGTGGGAAAGTGGAGATGATGTAGAAGTTAAGTCATGATCTTATTGAATGGCAGAGCAGGCTCAATGGGCTGTATGGTCTACTCCCGCTCTTATTTCTTATGGTCTTATGTTGGTTGCAAAATTCACTCCGTCGTTACAGACAATTAATATTGATTACCAGGTTCCAAGAAGACGACTCAGCTAGGGATTGCTAACCCACTGAGATTGTGAGTTTGTTGTAGCAGGCATTTCAGCCAGGGTGTTAGTTTCACAATAAGAGCATGTCTGACAGAGAAATAAATGAGTAAAGATTAACTACATAGTTAAACTAGCTCTTAATTGTAATCAAGACCACTGATTTAGCTTCAATACAAATACTGTAAATACATCATCGAACTCGAGACCAACAATTCACTAAATGTTCCTACAGTACTCTAATAAATATGCAATTTGACTCATTAATCACCATAAATCAGTAGATCTGACATACTATATGCTACATGCATTGTATAAATGTTGTATAGTCTTACCTGGAATAAAACAGTATTAATTCCTGTCGCTATGAGCACTACCATAGAAGATCTGTGCACCCGACGAGGACTGTGTGCTTGTGTGTTGCTTAATCTATTTGTTTACAATACATTTCTAAACATAAAAACCTGAGGTTAGCACAAGTTTAGCTCTGTTCACAGCCAGCCCTTTTTGTAGTTTGGCACTGATCTGTGTAAGAAATATATAAATGAGTTAGTGGATATTTTCACATACTTTTGTTTGTGTTTAGGTAAAAACCAAATTGACACATTTCTGGAGCAGCACCATGGAGCTGGGATACAGCATGTGGGATTGTACACAACTGATATAGTTTCTACTTGTAAGTCCTTTACAGATGCTGGGGTTCCATTTTTCTCTCCCCCTCCTGCATATTACACTGAGGTACAGTACTAGTTCAACTACTTTGCTGATCTTGAAAGGAAATACAATTAAATTGCAATGTGTCAAAAAGGCACCAATTAAATATAGTATTGTCTGTCTGCATAAAATGAAGTTTGTATCGTTTTTAAGAGGCAGTGAAGTGGCTAGTGATTAGATTTCTTTTATATTGAATTAATGATAGTCAAGCAGCAATAGGTTTGCACTGACTGCCTAGAACTATTTAAGTTTGAATAGTTGTCACTAACTGATCATTCAACTCCTCATGGTTTCTTTAGAAAAAGTGTTGTCATTGCATTGATGGAAGAAGTATTTCTTAAAATTTAGTACTTTAGGACCGTGCTGTCCAATAGAAATCTCTCACTTGCCACAGGCATGGCTACGGTCAAGCCACATGCACTAATTTTAGTATTTCTCACCTACATGTTGCCCCTTGGCGACATTGTACGAAAACACAGTCAGTTTCCATATATACGCTGATGACACCCAGCTCTACCTCAATACCAATTCTCTCGACCTCTCCACGGTCTCTAAATTGTCAGAATCTTGTCCAACATCCAGTTCTGGTTGAGCAGACAATTTCTCCAATTGAATATTGGGAAGATCGAAGCCATTGTTTTCGGTCCCCAGCATAAACTCCATTCCCGAGCCACTGACTCCATCCCTCTCCCCAACTTCTTTCTGAGGCTGAACCAGGCTGTTCGCAACCTTAGCGTCAAATTTGACCCTGAAATTAGCTTTCGACCACAGATCCGTAGCATAACTAAGATCCCGCGTATGTCCACCTCCGTAACATCGCTCGTCTCCACCCTTGCCTCAGCTCATCTGCTGCTGAAGCCCTCATCCATGTGTTTGTTACCTCGAGATTTGACTATTCCAATGCATTCCTGGCTGGCCTCCCACATTCTACCCTACATAAACTAGAGGTGATCCAAAACTCGGCTGCCCGTGTCCTAGCTCGCACCAAGTCCCGCTCACCCATTACCCCTGTGCTCGCTGACTTACATTGGCTTCCAGTTGAGCAATGCCTCGATTTCAAAATTTTCATCCTTTTCAAATCCCTCCATGGCCTCGCCCCTCCCTATCTCTGTAATCTCTTCCAGTCCCACAACCCCCTTGAGATGTCTGCGCTCCTCTAATTCTGCCCTCTGGAGCATCCCTGATTATAATCACTCAACCATTGGTGGCCGTGCCCCCAACTCTGGAACTCCCTGCCTAAGCCTCTCCGCCTCTCTACCTCTCTCCTCCTTCAAGATGCTCCTTAAAAGCTGAGTGAATATTGAGACCATGCCGCCAACAACAGTGTCTATTTCTCTCTTTATTTACTAATCAAGAATGCAATTATCCACATCTGGATTACAAATTAACAACATCTGGCTAGTGGCTAACACATTGGACAACACTGCTTTATGATATATTTAATAATATTACACTTTGATAAGAATGGAGAATTGGAGAGGCTGCCTGCAGAAGTAGCTGGCATGCTGCGAGGACTTTCTTGCCAATGTAATGCTGAATAAATTGTTACTTGTGTAATGCAACTCCCATTCGTTCACCCTTGTAGGTATATATGCCATCCATTTCTATATGAATGCTAAAAATCTTAAATACTGTGTTTTACTGCTAATCATGAAAAGAGAGTAACTGAGCTGAGAAAAGTGAATATTCAGCTCCTTTCACGTGCTCTATCTTCTTGGATCATAAGTGTGGTTGTGGAATTTTCATAATTGCATATAGTCTTTTGCTTGCCGTAGATAGCGTAGTCTCGATTTGTAAACATAAAGGAGTGAAAATCTGACTTGGAAAAAGTTTGTTTCATTTCATAAGGAATTCTCATCATTTTTATTCATTCATAGCTTGGCAAGTCACTAAGAAGTTTAAAGTGAAAACCATGGCTCCTGTGATTACGAATTCTTTTTGTCTTGGTTTGTGAACCAGCAGTTAAAGTGTAATGTGAACCTCTATATTTGCATTGCATTGCTTAAAATAGAAGTAAGTCTATTTGCAGTAAATTGGCTGATACTACAGTGTCTCCAATATTAGGAGCTAGAATCATAAAAAATGTGTTCTGTGATCACCCTGATGGCCAATGGCAGTTAAGTTGTTGTACTTACCCACTAGTTACCCACTAAACACATCAGAAAAAGATAGGGCTGGTGCCCTAAGTGAATTTTTAACAGCATGATAAGTCGTAAATACCACCAATCAACCTGTCTAGCATTGAAAATTTAATTTCATAAATGTGGAGAATCATTCCTTCAGAATTTAATTATTGTTGGAGATTTAAACCAAATTTTAAAAAACGTTTTCTTTCTGTCTTTTATCTCTCTCTCTCAATCCCATCTTTCTTTCCCTCTTTCGCTTTCTGTTCATGATTTTACAATGAATTAAGTATTCTAATTTTGACTTCCTAGTTTAGACTGCGTGTCTTTTATTGAGGATTCTTCAGTCTGATTGGTTGAAGAGCCACGTTGTTGCTTTTCCTACTCCCACACGCCACAGATCCCCTGTAGAGGGTGCTGCATTTAAAATGATCTCTAACTACCATAAGTTTCCGCGCAAAAGCCCATGATAAGTCTGTGAGCATTGCAAGCGTGATGAATGGCAAACACCTTTTTTTTTGTTGCTAATCGCAAAATCTGGGCCAGTATTTGCCTTCACAGTCCTGACTCGCAGCCATTCAGTTCAGTAGAACACACGCATATGTGAAGCGTGTTAGCTCCCCCTCAATCACTAGTCATGCTGGCAATGTTGAGGCAAATGCATGCATAAAACACGTTCACATAAGGCAGCTTCTGCATATTAATAGTAATTTTAAAATAGGTGGAAATCGGGTGTGAAACATGGGCAACTGATTATACTAAACTATAACATTCAAAAACCACCAGCATAACCCTCATCACCAACAGTAATTTCTCGGCCATAAACATTGTGTCCCACACGAAAAATGACATAATCAACGTTCCCGTGAAGCTATGCGGCCGCACAGCGGTCTTGCGATCCCGCGCAGCCCGCTTTTAAATGGAAAGAACCACGCAAGCGTGAATGGGTCACACAGCCAGTTAAAGGGATCGCGCACTTTATATTTAAAAAAAATTAGAGGGAACATTGGGCACAACCTAATGCTCCTGTGATCTAACATTGGATTTCTTTCTGGTTTTTTTTAGATTTCTTTATAATGTTGCACTTGGTCATTTTTACAGTATCCTTCGTGAGGACTAGGTGATCAGTGGTTGCTATAAATACTGAACCTTACAGGCAGGTTGTTTTATAATTCTTAACAGCTGGGAACACTCAACTGTTTAGAAATTAGTGTTTTCTTTGAAGGACAGTATATAAATTCATTTTCCCACCCAAGTTTTAAATGTATTTAAGAGTTAATTGCAAAATATGCGTGTTTTGTTTTGGCCCATTCTCAATAGTTGATTCTGCTTCTAGTATCTGTCTTTAGGAAGTCCAACTTTGTACTTGGTTTCCATCCCTTGTATACATGTTTCTTTCACAGACAGAGAAACGTCAGGAGATCTTGAAAGCAGGACAAGACCCAGAGTTGCTTTCGCAGTATGGCATTCTTCTGGATACCGAGGTAGATGATGAGCATTCTAAAGGAGAAGCCAAATCTCAAGGACCAGCTAATAACAAGAGAAGGTTTGTTCTCTGAACCAAAGTTACTGGAAACTTTATGGTCAATTGAACGTTAAGTCTGTATAATTAATAAATGAAGCATTGAAGGAAAGAATCTATTAAAGTAACCATTTTTTTAGTGAGTGCTTTCTAATTTTCATCTTGGACCAGAAACCAGTTGTGAGTAACCTGCTGGACACTCTCAGTACTACTGAGTCAGCCCTCAGTAGCAGTGCAAGAATGGGCTTAGGACATACTTGGCCTCTGCTCAGTTCCTTCCTGTAAGTTCCAATCACCCATTAGCTCTCAGGCCGCAATATCCCGATTTAAAAATTATCATCCTTGTTTTCCTTCCATGGCCTCGCCTTATCTCTGTAACCTCAGCTGTACAACCCTCAGAGATATCTGCGCTCTTCTGGCCTCTTGTGCATCCCCGATTTTCGTTGCTCCACCATTGGTGGCAGTACCTTCAGCTCCAGAATTCCCACCCTAAACCTCTCCCATGCTCTCACACTCCCTTTTCCTTTTAAGATGCTCCTTAAAACATACCTTTCCATGTCTTGATAACTCCTTATGTGGCTTGGTGTCAAACTTGTTTGATAATGCTCCTGTGAAGTGCCTTTTGCTATTAAAGGCCCTATATAAATGGAAGTTGTTGTTGTGGCTGAAATTGGGATCTTGACAACACGAAGCATAGAACCTGCACTCCACACTGGTATCTAATGCATTTGCAACACCGTTGTCCTTTGGTCAAGTGTCTGGAAAATGTAAGGTTTTGTACTTTTTTTAATCTGGAAGGGGGTTTAAATTTAACTTGTTAATTTTAAAGAAATGTACTATATTGATGAGCAGCGACCCGGTGCTTTCATATCCATATGATTAAAAATATTGTGTGCGTATATCCTGTTATGTTTGTTGTCATTTTATAATTCCTTTGTCCACATTTATAATGGAGATCTGTGTAAGCTTGTCATGAGTATTGCACAGCCACAGGTAACTCTGGAGCTGTTTTCTGAACAGTCTGTGCCAGCTTTTATGCCATGCTGTTTTTTCCTAATTCTGGAGAAGTTAGATATTGAAGCTTTTATTTGACCATTTAAGAATTTTTTTTTTCAAATATTCAACTTTTAAAATGTTATACTCTTCATTAGAGTATCGTAGTGATAAAAGATTATGTATTTTGAGGGCTGTCCAGCTTCCCCTTTCTCTAGCTTGCAGATTTTGGTGGTCTAGGTTTATTTTGATTTTAAAATGAATGTATAATTGTTTATAAATAAGTTTGAACTTTTAAATCAAACAATGTTTCGTGCTCCCTGGTTGTGAAGATCTTCTCAGCCTGCAGTTCTGTTCCCCAACCCCCAATGCTTAACCACTTGGCCTGTTCCTCTACACTGCCCTGCAGTACCTCCTGAGTACTGGTGCAATTGACCAATACTGGAACCAGTTCCTCGTATTTAAGATCGCAGTCCCATTCACTGCCTGATCCCGTGTACCTGGTTACAGAGCAACATAATCCTGAGTATATGAGGTGGGAAGCAAAACTTGGTTCACTTTGTTTCATAATAAATATTGCAACTTGGTAGTACATTTTTTATTTTGTGCGTATCTTTTATAACCAAAATGTTTCCTTTATTGTAGATATCTAATGCAAATGTTCACAAAGCCAATCTTTTCTGAAGAGACTTTTTTTCTTGAGCTTATTGAGCGAAAGGGTGCCTCAGGATTTGGAGAAGGGAACATCCGTGCACTGTGGAAATCTGTTCAGACTTGCATGGACCAGCAAGAGGATAAAAAAATTGGAAAAGAATTATCAGCTGGGAATGGACTTGCTAGTGATGTGAACAACTGAAGACTGCTGTGTAGCAGGGGAAGTCCATTGGGCCAGATACCAGCTTCTGGCAGTGGGCTTCTTCTATGTGCCTTGCACAGAAAAATAACTTTCTTGTTTAAATGCACTGTGTTCCATGTATGTCAACTGTTGTAACTAGACCACAAGAACTGAAGTGTAATAACCTATATCATGACATTTTCAAGGGCCTTATGGATATACAGCTGCTGGTTTAAAGGTTTTTTCTGAACTTGGCAGAATGCAGGAACTCTCTAACTGCCCGCCTGATCTTCCACATTGCTTCAACCAGGGTGACTGATGGAATGAGCCAGACAGCATTTTGGAACCACTTAGGTTTTCAAAATGTGAATCATTTGATTTGAATTTAGCTTGGATCCAATTAGATTTTTAATCCTACTGTTCAATCAGTTTCATTTCTCTGGTTTCTACTAGAAAGCCCTATACTCAGATTGTGTGTTTTCCAGTCAATGTATCTGTTTTCTTCCCTATCTAGATTGCAATATATGTATTGACCCTAATACAGAATCTATTAACTGCTTCCTCTTTCACAAGGTTCCATTTTAATTGGAAACAAATCAGCCTTAGCAACACTCTCACCCGAGTCGCAAGGTCATTGGTTTAAGTCTTATGCCGGAGACTTGAACTCAATTTAGGCTCATATTTCAGCCCAGTGCTGAAGGAGTGCTGCACTGTCAGATGAGATGTTAACCTGAGGCACTGTTTGCACACTCAAGTGGATTTAAAACATCTCATGGCACTATTTGAATAAGTGCAGAGAGTTTGCTCAGGATCTTGATCAATATTTCTTCTCTTAGGCAGTCCCTCGGAGTCGAGGATGACTTGCTTCCACTCCAAAAGTGAGTTCTCAGGTGACTGAAGAGTCCAATGCAAGACCTACCATCTCTGTCACAGGTGGGGCAGACAGTGGTTGAAGGAACGGGTGGGTGGAGAGCCTGGGTTGCTGCACACTCCTTCCGCTGTCTACGCTTAGTTTCTGCATGCTCTCGGCGATGAGACTCGAGGTGCTCAGCGCCCTCCTGGATGCTCTTTCTCCACTTTGGGCGGTTTTGGGTGAGGGATTCCCAGATGTCGGTGGGGATGTTGCACTTTATCAAGGTGGCTTTGAGGGTTTCCTCTGCCCACCTGGGGCTTGCTTGACGTGTCAAAACTCCGTGTAGAGCGCTTGCTTTGGGAGTCTCATGTCGGGAATGCGGACGATGTGGCCCACCCAGCGGAGCTGATCGAGCGTGGGCAATGCTTCAATGCTGGGGATGTTGGCCTGAGCGAGAATACTGACGTTGGTGCGTCTATCCTGCCAATGGATTTGCAGGATCTTGTGGCGGCAGCGCTGGTGGTACTTCTCCAGCGTTTTGAGGTGTCTGCTGTATATAGTCCACGTCTGTGAGCCATATAGGAGGGCGGGTATCACTACTACCCTGTAGACCATAAATCAACGTCACTTTAATCACCAAATAATTTTTTTTTAAAGTGATGTTGATTGTGGGACCTTGCTGTGTGCAAATTGGCTGGTGTGTACTTTATTGGTTGTAAAGTGCTTTGGATGTGCTGAGATTGTGAAAGGCGCTAGATAAATGCAAGGTTTTCTTTTCTCTCTATCAAGCTTTCAATGTAATTTGTAGGGTTATTTTCACTCTGAGTCTAGATTTCTACGCGCAAGTTCTTTTTAAGTATTGGGACTGTCCTTGAGGTCTTAAGCATTCCCACAGATTAAAGAGATTGACCAGTAGTATGCCACTGCTTGAATTTTCACAATTGTGCCTTGTTTTGTTTTACTTGAGACTTGATACAAAATTTCTTAATTTTCTCCCTCATGTTCTGCCAGTGTTGTTGTTAGCTGAAGGAAATGCACAAGATCAGCCCACAGAAGAGACTACTTTTTGATTTCCATCTTCCAGCAGTATTGAGATTGGGATCATAGCAGAGTGGAGATTGGACCCATAGTCATATAACGCATACTTGTGTTCTATATATTGTTCTGAGATCTTTTTAAAGTAATCGAATTGTAGCCTATTTCCCCTTTTTTAATAAAAAATTGTTTTCCCTAGTATGGAGAACATTTCTGTACAATATTTGTACTGTGATTGAACGTCCTTGCCTGTGCAAGACAAAGTAATTATAGAAGGTTCTAGGTAGTGGATCCTTATTATAATCCTTTATGCACTGCACATATGCACTGAATTTGATTTTTGTTGCAGATTTAGTGTTTAAATGTTTGAAAGTATTAACTTATTAAATATGCTATGGTTATAGCTTTGAAACTTGCTCGAGAATTGTTTGCTTTGAGATAACCTGGAGATGTGATGAGGATGTTAAAACTAGTCATCTTTGTACGTTGCAGTTTCAGTTGAGACTGATTAGTTCCAAATACCATTCAATACTGTATTGAAAAACCTGTAATTATTGCCTTAAATGACTTTTATTCCAGTTTTTAAATTTTATTTTCCAACAGCTAGTCGCAGCTAAAGTGAATACTTCAATTCTGATTATTTTTGTACTTTTTTCTAACTTTGACATATCTTGAATTCGCAATTTGTCATTCACCTGTTGCTTGGATTTTTTGATGGATTTATTCAGGGTGAGGAAATATACATTGGGGGAAAATTGCAGTCAGAGGATTCCGATCGGACGCCTCCATTCGCTATGCAGCGTACCGGAATCTGTTCTCCAGATACGGATGCGTATGTTTTTACAAGCTCCCATTACTATCAATGAGAATACCTCCCTAAAACAAGAAACACAGCACAATAAATAAAAAAAACAACACTCATATTTCAAATTAATTGAAAATGAATGTAATTAAATGTTTTAGAATTGTTTTTTTTGAATTTTTTAATGTGTTTTAATAAGGTTAAAAAATAAACTTCCCTTGATGGACAGAGTTTTTAATATAAAATTGTGATTAAATTTAATTTTTTCTATTTTAAAACTCATACGCTGGTAAACGTAAGCTATACGCCTGCTTTTACCGGGCGTAAGAGTTTGAAGGACATTCGTTGGGCAAGAGTTGGGCAAATAGCCCAATCTCTGCCCCGTGGATGTCCTTCTTACAGGGATGTGTTCGATCTGTCAAAAGAAATTGAGGGATTGGAAAAGCCGGTTCTTGGCGCATGCGCATCACATGCCAAGAACAGACAGTGGCAAGGCTTTGCCGGGTATGTGCGCACTTAGCATGCATCCAGCGAGGTTGCTATTTTTGGCCTAATAGCTTCCAAATTACTGATGATGTTGAACAATTAAAACTATTGTTACTGCTGTTATTTTTTATTGGTGACCAGGTTACAGCTGTCAATGTTAAAATGCCTATTTCTGTTTATAATAAACTGATTTCTGTGACTGGATGCTTATTTTGTCTTGTTTTAACTCATTTAATCTTTTGTGTATCCTTCCTGTCAGAAAGTGAGTAAGCATCTTCTCCCAACCCCCTGGCCAATAACCTGAGGTAACCATGCCATTGTTTCCTCTGTACAAAACATCCATATCAGGACGAGTGGGTGATTGTGATTAAAAGAATACAGCAATATTACCTACCTTGTAGGGTCTTCAACTTTTGGCCTTGTGTTTTTTGATCTTGATTTCATTGGAATCTCCATGATACCTTCATTCTGTTTGATCTTCTATTCCTACAAACAACTTCCTTTAAAAACTCTCATCATAAAACAACACTGCACATATTCTACAATATAAGAAGCCATACCTGTGGTGAAACTAAACTCGACTATATATTGTTCTGAAAACTAGAGCTACATGATATGATTGAGTCAGATCCTGCGTGCTTTCCTGTAACTGGGAAATGTAACAATCATGAAAGGAAGGCTAAAGTTGATTACCTTGATCTACAAGTTAACCTCCCAAAAAATGATGCAATTACACAGTAGAATCTTAAGCCCTGCCATGAACTCTAATATACATGGGTAAAAATACTTTGAAATGATTAGTGCCTTCTCCAAGATAGTTATCCAGGCCCACCTTCTGACTGAAAATTGCAGAAATATATGTTTCTGTGGGGATCCATATGTGATTGAGTGAAATCCCACCTGCTGAAAGGTATAGATTAGTTGATAGACTGCCGACATAGCAGACTCCAGCCTGGATCAATGAGTCATCTAGATATGGAGATTTGTAAAATACTGCAGCGATCAGTAGATAGTAACTACTAAGAGGCACAATGTAATGATGCTGAAAGCCTGGGAAAAGCTAAAAGGAAGAGCTCTACTGCTAAATAAAGCATGAATTCTACGTGGAAGTACGTATCCTTTAGCTTTGTAACTGGAAACCAGTCTTCCGAGCACCACTTGCGTAATATGTGGGAGTGTAAATGACTTATTAACATTTTTATAGCAAAGAAGCAGGCATTTCAACCCATGTCTGCACTAAAGAAGCCATTATTAATCCACTTCCCTCTGGTTTCTGCTTCAACAACAGCTTCTGGTGGGGAATTCCTGTCCTAACAACCCTCTGCAAACAAAAAAAATTCTAACATTCTTTTGCTGATATGTTTGCAAAAAAAATTCTAACCGTATTCATTCTTTTGCTGATATGTTTATGGCTTCTAGTTATTGACTCAGCAGTGGAAAAAAGGAAAAACTATTTACTTATAAAAATCCTTCAATTTTTGAACAGTCTTAAATCCGTGCTTGGTTCCTTTCTTCATTACTAAAGTCTCTCATCCCTAGTACCATCTGAGTGAATCTCTACCCTCAGCAAGAGTATTTACAAAGTAGGACTCCCAAAACTGGACAATATTATAGCAAACAGAAAATGCTGGAAATATTCAGGTCAGGCAGCATCTACGGAGAGAGAAAGTTAACGTTTCAGGTTGATGACATTTCAGACATTGGGCTGGATTTTTGCATTTTCGCCTGTCAAAAATTTAGAACCGGGTTAACTAACACCAGAGCTTGCAACTTTCGCCGAATGAAAGTTTACGGGGAATGTTAGTGTTAATTCTGACATTGCACCACACACTGCTGCAGAATCGAAAGGTATGACGCTGAAAGAAATTGGCCATTCTGTACATGCGCAATATTTTTTTCTTCCCGCGCTTCTGGTCTTGTCTCCAGTCGCAAACGCTAATGCAGGCGTCCAGCCGCGTACAAGCGTACATGCGCAGTACAACCAGGGCTGAATCAGCCAGTTTACATTTTCATTTTGATCATGGAGGACGACTATTCCAGACAGCGTGCCAGGCGATTCAGCCACAAGGCTAATGAAGCTCTCGTAGGGACTTTGGAAAGAAGATAGCAGGAGTTGCATCTTCAGGGTGGATCAAAACCATAGCCATCCATATTTAAAAGGATTTGGAGGCACATAGCAGAGTAGCTCTCTGCTTCAGACACTGGTCAGGACTGGCACACAATGCCGAAAAAAGTTTAATGATCTGACAAGGGTCGTCAAGAGTGAGTTCAATATTAATTCATGCACTCCTTCATTACTTCAATTATAAATCTGACACTATTTGTTCTCATGCTGTTGGTGCCTCTCAGCACTCTGCCACTCATATAAGATGGCTCCCCACTTTGATGTCCTGATGAACCACTGAGGGTGTTGATCCTCGTTCAGATACTGAGGGTAAGTCCTGCAGATTCCCTGAGATTGGTTGCGACAATGTCCTGCCGTGTCTCTGGACTAGATATAATGGAGTAGCGGCGGTCCTTCAAATGAGCCTGTGCTATGCGACCTTCCTCATGTCACCCTGCCCCCTCCCCTGCTGCTAACCACTCGTCTGTTGCTTTCTACTTCCAGATGACCTGTCACAGGTGCAGCATCCCTCAAGGGACCCCTCCACATCAGGCCAACATCTGGAGGAAGAGGAGGATACGGAAGAGCAGACTCCGACACAGCATCCGCCGCAGCATCAATCCACCCCTGTTCCACCACCGGCACTCAGCTCCTCTGAGGACAACGTTACGTGCTCGGGGTTTGAGCCTTGCGAGGCCCCTGGGAAAAGTGGCGTGCAGCAACGCAGTGCTGGGGTTGAATCCCGCATGCCATCTCCGGAGAGTGAGTCGGCAAAGTCCGTCTGCTGACAGACAGGCTGACGTGGGATTGGACAAGGTGGGAATGTCCAGGGAGAGCATCCAGGTCAGCCGTCTGCTCCTTGATGTCGGATTCCCGCGAGCATCGACAGTCTGAAAGCAACCATTACGGATGTCGGGTCGCAGATTGTCAGTGCGAGCTGCGAGGCCATTAATGCCCATACGAGTCTGGTGGCCTCCAGCAGTGACAGTGGAGTCCTGGAGAGTGTGGCGCATCACAGGCACAAGCTCTGCTTGTGCTTGGGTAGGTGATGCAGTCCATGCCTGCCACCATACTCTCTACGTTCACCACTGTCACACTCAAACCACCTGTGACTGGCGACGCCGATGAAGAGGCTAGCCAGTCAGAAGCTGGGCCTTCCATGCCACGAGCTGTTCCAGTGCGTCCCCAGCCATCTTGGTGCCACTTGGGCAGGAGCAGCAGGCGAGGGAGGGTGGTAAGGGGAAGGGGGGCAAAAGACGGTGGGAAAAAATAGTGGGGCAGGAATTGATGATGCTGTATTATGTTGTTGATGCTGGATGCATTGTATGTTTTCATGTTACCGATTATGTTAAAGCTTCACACTGGATTATGTTGAATTATCGCTGTTGGATGCAGCTTATTTTCTTTTATTTAAGTTTCACAATAAAGGTTACAAAGTTTACAATGTTTAATACATTTTTTTGTTCACTGTAATCATTCCTGTGTCGTGTCTCATTGGCAGAATAAGAGGGGGAATAGTTAACATGGTGGGATAGAGTGGCCAGGCAACGTTCAAACGCTTCAAAGTGTTCAATTATGAGCTGCCGACGTAAGGCTTTTGCAGCGGCGAAATCTCCACTATGCCTCCCCGTGGTTGTGGTGGTGGCATGGGTTCCTCGCCAGGCTCCTCTTACTCGTCTTCCTCCTCCCCTGCCCCACCCCCCCCGCTTTCTCCTGAGGTGGTTCTGCAATTCCTGTCCCCTCATGATGACTGAGTTGCGTAGCATGCAGCACACCATAATGAACGCCGAGACCTGCTGAGGGAGTATTGTCGGCAGCCTCCAGAGTGGTCCAAGCATCAGAAACGCTGCTCAAGCACTCCAATTGTCCATTCGATGATGTGGCTGGATGGCTCTCATTATAATGATGCTCAGCATCTGTCTGAGGGTTCTGGAGTGGGGTCATGAGCCAGGTGGCGAAGCAGTGACCTTTGTCCCTGAGCATCCAGCTCTGGCCTTGTGGTTGACGCTGGAACATGAGACACTGCTCTCATGCAAGATGAAAGCATCATGGATGCTCCCTTGATATTGGACATTGACTGCCATGATGCGCTGAGTATGGTCGCAGAAAATCTATGTTCAAGGAGCGGAATCCCTTTCGGTTTCGGAAAATCTCTGGATTCTGTAAAGATGCTCGCAGGGCAATGTGCATTCAGTCCAGGGCCCCCTGAACCTTGGGGAAGCTAGCAAATCGTTCAAAACCTGCAGCCCTCTCATTTTGAGTCTCCCTGGTCATTGGGAAGTTTATGAAGTCCATTCTGCATGCATTTTCAGTGGCGAATGCAGCATATGTCCCCACTGATACCTGAAAGGAGCCGGACACACAGAAGGTAAATGCCAGTCACCTTCACCTCAACAGGCAGTGCAGTCCTGTTGCTGGTGGTAGGCCTGCCGGTATGAGTTGGCATATCTGTGTGACCACCTCTTTTCAGAAGCGCAGCCTTCTAACACACTGTGCCTCGGAGAGCTGGAGGTATGAGAGATGTTCTCTGAAACCTCATGCATAAGGCCTCCTCCCCATTCATCTGCAACCTCTTAGATTAGGTTACAAATGATCAACAATAAGCTGTATGAATATAGCAGCCAGGATTACTGGCTCCCGAATGGGCATTGGTCCCCATCTTTTAAAATGTCCTTTTATAAAACAAACTAGAAACTTTCAAACTTCACAATCAAAAGTATGCAGTCACGCAGTGTTCTACTCCCAATCCCATTAATCACTCATCTCCAACTTTCTCCTCAGAATTCAAAATGGCACCGTTAGCACCTGGTGCGCCCTGCGTCAGTGAAAACCATTGGCAAAAGTTCCACCTGGATGCAAAATGTGTGCCTCGTTTTACGCCCCCCCCAAAAAAAAATCATTTTTGTGCCCTGCCGAGTCGCTAAATCGGGTGCAAATCAGCCAAAATTCCAGCCCATTAACTGATTCTCTCCAGATGCTGCCTGACCCGCAGAGTAACCTTTTCCAGTACTATTTATCCACAAACTTAGCTAATTGGTCGAGCTCAAACTTTTATTCCTATTGTCAGTCTTCTGTGAAAATGGAGGTAAAGTACTCATTTAGCATCTCTGCCATCCCTTCATCTTTCACTTGGACTTCAGGAATAGATTTCAATTTCCTGAGATTGAAATGGGGCAATGGGTACCACCTTTTGAACAAAAAATAAAACAATTAATTCCAGGCCACATGCGGGGTACATACTAGATAGCTCCTAAATTTGGAACATTTAACATTTTGATAATGAATTGGTCACAAGTGGATCCTAGAAATTAGCATATCATCCTCAAAAATGTGGAATGCAAACTTGAAATGGAGATTGGTTTGGGCTGTCTCTAGGACATGAATCAGATAATTGTTGCCAAATAAATACTGTAGATGCCCTAGTCATTCCAATAACTGCAACACAAGCTCTCAGCTACCCAGCTCAGTACATTGTGTATGTTTGGGGTAAGGTATTCAAATTTGCCATCCACAGCAATATAAAAAGGATGCCCCCCCCACCCCCGCATACTTTATTTTTGCACATCTGTCCTATCCCTAATGTTTGAGAAATTGGATTTATATTTACATTGAGGTTTCCACCAACACTTTCACCACCACCAAAAGCACCCTTCCCATCAAATGGAAATTAATTATTTGGAGTTGCAATTCCCAAGGTTGACTGCCTACCCACTTTCAGCCAAGGATGGCATCTACCATGAGGACATTCTAACTGATTGGAGAAAAACATAAAAGGTCGCAGAGCACTAGCAATTAATGAATGCCCATTGCAGACCCAACCTGATCCCCAATGCACTGATTTCAAAATCTGTGCCCAAATCTTTGCATTGCCTCTCCCCGTCCCACGTATAATCTCTGGTGATAGAACTTTTAGCTGTCTAGAGCCTCCTGGTCTTTAAAAGTACCTTTTCAAAACCTACCTATTCAACTAAGCCTGGTCATTTCCAAATCACCACTGTACTCAGTGTCAATTTTAATCTTCTGTAAAACCCCTTGGGATATATATTTTTTGAAAGCAGTTAGCGACCACTAGTTCTCAAGGAGAGGGACACAGGTCCACTATTCACACATGACACATGCACTCTATTACATACATTAGGGTTGTTGGGAGCATCCTATAAAAAATACTTGTGTACAAAAATATAATGGCAAGATAGTATTTTCTAGTCCAGATCAGTTTTCATCCCATTAGTCTATAGCTCAGTTTATTGGTCTCAGGTTTGTGGATTCGTATTTTTAACGGCTAGAAATTATCTTGGGTTCCACTCCCCGCGCCCCCTACCCCACCCTACCCCCCCCCCCCCTTCAGGGGAGAAGGGAAATCAACTCAAATTTCTTCAGAATCACTAAGGCACATTTTATGGAGCAAATTTGGACTATCATTGGAAGATAGCCGGTGAGCAAAGTTGAGAGAAATTGGATTCAATGAAACTACATCTATCATTTGAATTGATGATGCAGTGATGGAATGACATTGCAGCAGTGAATTCTAGTACAGTTTGTAATTCATTACTATTGCAATGTAAACTGGTCAGAGCTATAACCCAGAATGCCACCAGAACAGTCAGAGATCATTCAGTATAAACAGAACATACAAGGCAGCAAACAGGGATAAAGTTCAGCAGTAAAAACAGCATATCAATGATTAAGTGGCATTTCACACTTTTTTATTTTCAATAGTGTAAGTATTTCCAAGGACAGGGAAGATAATATCCATTAAGAGGTTTCCTTTGCCACTCATTTTTACAGACTTGGCATACAATATTTTGGGTATATGCATATTATAAAAAATTAACTGCATCTTCATACTTTCTACATTTCCATTTAGCACTAACTTGCCGACTCAAAATACTTCATAGACACAGTGCAATGCTAAGGTTTGTTCACTGTAACTTTCTAAACTGCCAGTGAATACTTTATAATTCAGAATCAATCTAATCTAAGTACATTCTACTAAATACCAACACTGGTATTCAAAACTATGTAGAGTAGGTCATCGATGACCTTCCCTCGTGACCTTGTCACTAGGATATAGTGCCACCACCGTCATCAACTACCTTGTGATGCTGTACCAAAGGCTCGGTCAATAATGACTGGAATTTTTCAGAACAGATAGTAAATGGTGCAGTAAGTATTCAGTTTTCCCCCCCAAGAAAACTACAGAGCATAAATTAACTGCTAGAGAATACTGCTAGAATATTTCACACCAATAAGCATTTCAAATTTCAGAGAAAGATTTGGTTCTCAAGGAGAACCCATCTCTTGCTCTGTTAAGAGTGCTTTGTGCAATTTCATGAGAAAACCTTTGGGAAGCCAGTCTTGAGCAGAAAGTAGTTAGACAGTAATATATGGATCCTAGACATTAAACATCTTTAGTTTATTGCCAACAAGTTCACTGGGATTCATTCCTGCTACAGTCCCAATCTGAACACCAAAGTTTTACTGCAATTGTAGCCTGAATATTCCATACAGTATAAATAATTTTTGTAAAACAGCTGACTGCACAACTCAGTGACAAACTTGGTGTTTTTTTTCAAATACAGCAGCCATTATGGTAGCTTAAATCTGTCAGTAGTAATAATGGATACAAAGTCCAGCAAATACAGACGGAAATGAGTGTTAGATGGGTGCAATACTCTGATGATTATAGTTCAAGATCAGAATGTGTTGGTCATAAGTTATTTGTTATTGTCCACACAAGACATGGCTTCCCAAACTGCAATGAGTTTAAGATTTTTTTTTTTTTTAAAACAGAAAAAAAGGGAAAAACCAACTGTTCGTTGTTAAATTAAAAATATATAAACTTAAATTTAAGGCCCCAGGATATGGTTATATGAACTGGTGAGAGCATGAATAGGCATTTAACTTTAGTCAAGTCCCATGCAATATTGAGAGTAGCAAACATGAGCTGCTATCAATTTCTGCAACTGTACAGTACATAAGCTTACTGAAAATTAAAAGTAGGCAACCATTAATTTGGCTGTCATTTAAATCCGAATTTTAGTGCTTGTAAGGTAAGGGATGACCGCGCTGGTGAAAGGAAGCGTTTTACACTTTGTATACAGGTTGGAGCATTACACTCTTCCATTTCTGAGATTAAATCAGAGCCTCTTCTCATCGGCAGGGAACATTAACCAATCTCAGAGTACTCCAAAAATTCACCATTGTGCCACTTCCACTGCTACTAACCCTGTGGCATTTTGGTAGCCATGATTATGTGCAGCCTCTGAATTTAGAAGCCGTGGAAGAAACATTTATACAAGACGAATTGAATTATGCAATGGTTACTGCTTATACTGATATCATGAAGTATTTTAGTACCACTGAAAATAGATGCATTCTCTAGACTTCAAAAACTAATTTTATAATTGATTTTTTTCAAAAGTGAAGTTTGACGCTAAAACCTTTTATTCCAGTTTATCATGTTACTGCTGTTGATTTGCTTTAAACAGCTACATTTATATTAATTTTGATTATTAATAAACCTAATGAATATTGCTAAATTTCAAATGTTGCATCTGCAAGTTTTAATTACCATTTACGAATACCACTTCAATTATAATTTAGGAAACAAATTGCGTGCAAACTTCTGTAATCATATCCTATCATTTGACGGTAAGAGCAGCATTCACATTGTGAAATCTAAATGTTGTTCTGATTATACAAAAATGTAGCATCAGTCAGGAATCAAACAAATAGTGAGAAAATCATTGAGCCATCAGTACATTCTCCTTTCATGTTAGTTATTAGCATGTCAAATTGAAACCGTTCTAAAACTAAACTGTTCAGATGTAATGCACACCAAATCAGATTTGTTACTGACAAAATTATAGGGACAATACATTTGGTGTTGTACAACAGTTTGAAAATACACAGCTTAAAAAAATGTTTTAATGAAGTTAGGTTAAAACTTGATCAGAAATTTACCATAGTAGATGCCCTCAGGCTCATAAAATCTGCTTGGGGAGTTAGTTCTCTTTGAAATGGATACGATTCGTTGTTCTCTAGTGTATGTGTGTGGTGTGTGTGTGGTGTGTGTGTGGTGTGTGTGTGGTGTGTGTGTGGTGTGTGTGTGGTGTGTGTGTGGTGTGTGTGTGGTGTGTGTGTGGTGTGTGTGTGGTGTGTGTGTGGTGTGTGTGTGGTGTGTGTGTGGTGTGTGTGTGGTGTGTGTGTGGTGTGTGTGTGGTGTGTGTGTGGTGTGTGTGTGGTGTGTGTGTGGTGTGTGTGTGGTGTGTGTGTGGTGTGTGTGTGGTGTGTGTGTGGTGTGTGTGTGGTGTGTGTGTGGTGTGTGTGTGGTGTGTGTGTGGTGTGTGTGTGGTGTGTGTGTGGTGTGTGTGTGGTGTGTGTGTGGTGTGTGTGTGGTGTGTGTGTGGTGTGTGTGTGGTGTGTGTGTGGTGTGTGTGTGGTGTGTGTGTGGTGTGTGTGTGGTGTGTGTGTGGTGTGTGTGTGGTGTGTGTGTGGTGTGTGTGTGGTGTGTGTGTGGTGTGTGTGTGGTGTGTGTGTGGTGTGTGTGTGGTGTGTGTGTGGTGTGTGTGTGGTGTGTGTGTGGTGTGTGTGTGGTGTGTGTGTGGTGTGTGTGTGGTGTGTGTGTGGTGTGTGTGTGGTGTGTGTGTGGTGTGTGTGTGGTGTGTGTGTGGTGTGTGTGTGGTGTGTGTGTGGTGTGTGTGTGGTGTGTGTGTGGTGTGTGTGTGGTGTGTGTGTGGTGTGTGTGTGGTGTGTGTGTGTGGTGTGTGTGTGGTGTGTGTGTGGTGTGTGTGTGGTGTGTGTGTGGTGTGTGTGTGGTGTGTGTGTGGTGTGTGTGTGGTGTGTGTGTGGTGTGTGTGTGGTGTGTGTGTGGTGTGTGTGTGGTGTGTGTGTGGTGTGTGTGTGGTGTGTGTGTGGTGTGTGTGTGGTGTGTGTGTGGTGTGTGTGTGGTGTGTGTGTGGTGTGTGTGTGGTGTGTGTGTGGTGTGTGTGTGGTGTGTGTGTGGTGTGTGTGTGGTGTGTGTGTGGTGTGTGTGTGGTGTGTGTGTGGTGTGTGTGTGGTGTGTGTGTGGTGTGTGTGTGGTGTGTGTGTGGTGTGTGTGTGGTGTGTGTGTGGTGTGTGTGTGGTGTGTGTGTGGTGTGTGTGTGGTGTGTGTGTGGTGTGTGTGTGGTGTGTGTGTGGTGTGTGTGTGGTGTGTGTGTGGTGTGTGTGTGGTGTGTGTGTGGTGTGTGTGTGGTGTGTGTGTGGTGTGTGTGTGGTGTGTGTGTGGTGTGTGTGTGGTGTGTGTGTGGTGTGTGTGTGGTATGTGTGTGGTATGTGTGTGGTATGTGTGTGGTATGTGTGTGGTATGTGTGTGGTATGTGTGTGGTATGTGTGTGGTATGTGTGTGGTATGTGTGTGGTATGTGTGTGGTATGTGTGTGGTATGTGTGTGGTATGTGTGTGGTATGTGTGTGGTATGTGTGTGGTATGTGTGTGGTATGTGTGTGGTATGTGTGTGGTATGTGTGTGGTATGTGTGTGGTATGTGTGTGTATGTGTGTGTATGTGTGTGTATGTGTGTGTATGTGTATATATACACACACACACACACGAGAAATTCCCAAGTATAGGATGAGTATGTTAGCTAGTGTAAAAGCTCCCTGTGATTGGCAAATGCAGCACAAAATTAACAGCTTGTACACATACTCCTTGTCTCAAGTTGTACAAAAGATTGTCACCTTTTCAAACTACCCCAAAGTAAAGATCGATTAATGGACTTCCTAAATTTAACTGGATGATTTTAAATCTTATCAGCCCCATTTTGGACAAATTCAGAAGCTAGTAAATTAAAACATTTAATTCTTGTACATTTCTCCTACAAGACTTGCTTCTGTTAATCTCAACTTTACTTGAACTCTGGTTAAGCCAATGAGCAAACTTGTTGGCTATCGTCTTTTATAAACGGAAACCCCTTCTCAGCTCCATTTAAAAAAAAAAACGCCTAGACTAAAAATTTGGCAAACAGAATTGCAATAAAAATCAAGAAAATTACAGCACCCAAAAAAGGAATATAGCAATAATTCTAGTAAACAGGAGAAGTGAGCAGATTATTTTTTATATACAAATTTTGCTATACTACCACCAGTCAGGCACATCATTGATGAAGAAACCAAAGTTTTTTTGGATTACATACTGGCAATTTACATTTCCATTTTTTAAAAGGACTGAATGGTTAAGTGCAGTGATACAGTACACTACACAACTTCAAAATGTCCAAATAAGACAGTCCTACTCACAGATAATTTCACAACGTGCAAGCTAAAGCATTTATATAATCAATCTTTGTTCAAATTAGGCTGCAAAGAATTGAACAAGCACTAATTTGGCTCTTAATGGGGTGAATTTTGAAGGCCGCTGACAACGTTCCCTTTTGTGAGCCCGCAAAAAAGGCAAAAACAAAATATAGTGCAAGAGGTACGGTATTGTCAATTTAAAACAAATTCTTCATTCGGTACAGACCCAGCAGCGATTGGTTTAGTCTGTGATACCACTTTAAAAAAAAAAATCTGGTGCTACCATTGTGTGCCAATAATTGGTATTGTGCCTTTGGAAGCAATTTTTGGCCATTACATGTGAACATTTCTACAGAGTACAGAAAAAGAATCCTTTATCCTGTTTATCTGAAATGATACTTTTCACAAGGCAATAAACCATCACATGTAGGATATTTAAGCTTTCTGCACACAGCAACCTTCCTGTTACACATCGATGCAATTGCTTGGCCTGAAAACCATCTTCTTTTTCGCATCTTTCAAAATTAATGTGCATCACAAAATTAGTGCCATAAGAGTCTGTTATATTTGTGAAGTTTGAGGGCCATTTGTATCTTCATCTGGATGAGAACTCGGAAACATTTCACCCAACGCAGTGTATTCACTGTCAGATGTTTCTGAAGGTTCGTGCAAGCTTACATAATTGTCCTCTTCATTATTAACAGTATCTCCGTGTGCTTTTTGTGATTGGGGACTCCCCATTCTGCTTCCATAGTAATTGGGAGCACTTGTGCTTGGTGAAGCTTTACCAGCAGAACCCACACCCTGTAACCGAGGCACATAAACACTACTCATCACCTGCAAATTGCCCCTAGCAGTATCAGATAGATCAGGATTAGGCAACAGAGCAATAGAGGGGTCCAAGCTTTCTTGCATATGTACTTCCATTACTTGTCCAGGGCAGGTCCGCAGGATAGGTATATGGGCTGAATTTTCTTCAGTTAATCCTCTATTCAGTGCAGATTCTTGAAGCTCTAAGTGGAAAAATATGAACAAACAAATTATTAGAAAGTACTGGATACATCATCACTTATGCATTTGTCCAAAGAAAACAACTTGCACATGCAGTTTAAATGTTGATGTTCTAGAAACCAGAAAGCGGAGTGGCTTCTATGACACTGGGAGCTACAGGTAATATTTACAGAATTATTGGCTAAAGCATTTCTACAATATACAAGCAGCAGCAGTAGGGAGAGTTTATACACTACATTGTGATGACAACGTTAAAAATATAGCGAGTACATCACAACTGTGTCTGCAGAGCACAACAGAATTTTAATCAGGGTTTAAAAAGTGATTTGTCTGGGCTACTGGTTCGGAGCAGCATGTATTATAAACGGCAGTCCAGATACGATAATTTGCAGTAGCCATCCAAATTGTTTTAATTACTTGCTACTTTAATATTTTTTAATCTTTAGGCTGCAGCAGGTTTGGGGAAATCAAAGTCTCCCTGGGCCTTCTGATTTTACAAGCGACACAATGGGCCGAAATGGCCTCCTTCTGCGCTGTAAATTTTTATGTTTCTATGTTTACGCAGTAATGAAACAAATTCAGCAGTAGCTTTATTACTGTCATATTAAACCAAATCTACTAAAATGTGCATCTTCCAACTAGTTGTAAATAGAACATGAAATCTGCTTATCTGGTCATCCATCTGGTCATACTCGCTATGTTTTCAATATTGTCATCGCAATGTAGTGTATAAACCCTCCCCTCTCGGTTCTTTCCTATGCAGAATATACCGCTCTCTACTGCTGCTCCATCGTCATCTCTATTCACTTCTTTATAATTCTATAGGCACATACATAGTAAAAGGGTAGCAAGAGGAGGGGTGGGGCTGATTAGGGGCCAAAAAGGAGACCTATTCATGGAGGTAGAGGGTATGGCTGAGGTACTAAGTGAGTACTTTGCATGTCCTCACCAAGGAAGAGGATGCTGCTACAGACATAGTGAAAGAGCAGGTAGAGAAGATACTGGATGGGATAAGAATTGATAAAGATGAGGTATTAGAAAAGCTGGCTGTACTTAAAGTAGATAAATCACCAGGAGTGGATAGGTGTATCCTAAATGCTGAGGGAATTGAGGGCAGAAATCGCAGCGGTACTGGCCATAATATTCCAATCCTCCATAGATACCGGGGTGGTACCAGAGGAGTGGAGAATTGTAAATGGTACACCATTGTTCAAAAAAAGGATGCAAAGATAAACCCAGCAACTACAGTTCAACCTCGGCAGCGAGGAAGCTTTTAGAAACAGCAATCAGAGACAAAATTAACGTCACTTGGATAGGGATGGATTAATTAAGGAAAGCCAGCACGGATTTGTTAAAGGAAAATCTTGTTTAACCACCTGATAAGAGTTTTTTGATGAGGTAATAGGGTTGATAAGGGTAATGCGATTGACGTAGTGTACATGGATTTCCAAAAGGCGTTCGACAAAGCTCCACATAATAGGCTTGCCAGCAAAATTGAAGCCCATGGAATAAAAGGGACATAGCCAGTTTTGTATCCAGGCTACCAAAGTGACAGAAAATGTTGTAGTGGTAAACGGTTGTTTTTCAGACTGGAGGAAGGTATACCAGGGGTCGGTTCTAGGACGATTGCTTTTCTTGATACATATTAATGATTTGGACGTGGGTGTAAAGGGCACAATTTCAAAATTTGCATAGTGAACAGTGAGGAGGAGAGTGATACTTCAGGAAGGCAGACAAGCTGGTGAAATGTGAGATTAAATTTAACATAGAAAAATGTGAAGTGATGCATTTTGGTAGAAAAATGAGGACGACATATAAACTAAATTGTACAATCCTTAAGGGGGTGCACGAACAGAGAGACCTGGGGGTATGTGTGCATAAATCGCTGAAGCTGGCAGGGCAGGTTGAGAAAGCAGTTAAAAAAGCTTACAGGATCCTAGGCTTCGTAAATAGAGGTATAAAGTACAAAAAAAAAAGTGTGAAAATTATGATGAACCTGTATAAAACACTGGTTCAGCCCCAACTGGAGTATTGTGTTCAATTCTGGGCACCACACCATGGGAAGGATGTGAAGGCCTTGGAGAAGGTACAGAAAAGATTTACAAGAATGATTCGAGGGATAAGGGACTTCAGTTATATTGATAGACTGGTGAAGCTGGAGTTGTTCTCCTTGGAGCAGAGAAGATTTGATAAGAGGTGTTCAAAATCATGAGGGGTCTAGACAGAGTAGATACAGAGAAACTATTCCCATTAGCAGAAGGGTCAAGAACCAGAGGGCACAGATTTAAGGTAATTGGCGAAAGAACAAAAGAAAAAACTTTTTTGCGCAGCGACTGGTTAAGATCTGGAATGCACTGTCTGAAAGGGTGGTAGAGGCAGACTCAATTTTATCTTTCAAAAAGGGAGTTGGATAGGTATCTAAAGGAAAAAAATGTGCAGGGTTACAGGGAAAGGGTGGGGGAGTGGGACTAGCGGCACGGGCTTGATGGGCCGAATGGCCGCCTGCCATGCTGTAACTATTTTATGATTTCTATGATTCTCGAGCACATTTTTTTCTACCTAACCTCCTCTTCCTAACTTTAAAACCTTTATTTATTTTCTTTCACCACAAGTCATTTTTAGAGTCAAGAACTAACAGATTAGGTTTAAAAACGACCTAAAAGGGCAATTCTCAGCCAGCTGAAAGCAAGCACATTCTCATTCCAAAATTAGAAGCAGCTCTGCTGACCAGATACGTAAACATCCCTGCACTACTGGCTTAATTGTTTTTAATTTCTTTTCTGAATCCGTGCTTGGCATCTTTGGGCACAAATAGTTAAATTGAGCAGATTGATTTTGCAGGCTTAATTTTAATTGTGTGAAACTAATGGTCTGTCACACTGTTGAGGAATACTTTCAAACTGGTATTCATCTAAAAGTACTGAGTCCCACAATTTAGACCTGACAAATTTTGATTAACTTTGCTATCCACCTACAACAGCCAACAATGAGCATACATGGTGTAAACAAACTACTCAGATTCCATTATGCCTTTATATAGCAAACACTTTCATCCAAGTATTTTTCCCTTCAGTTTAAAGATATTTTTGTTATTATAGCTCTATTTCATTGCATTTTGCATACTTAATACAGGAAGCTGCTAGCTATGCAAGCGGGAGTCAGCTGCTTGCTCATTTTTGTTTGTTCAAGAAAATTAAATATCAGTTCTTGGTGAAAACCACTCAGCATCGATTTTTTTTTAAATAGTCTTTTTTTCATCCTAGCAGGATGCAATTTTATACTTCATTGTTACTTACTCTTTTCCTCCTCGATCTCTCTTTTCCTACATGCTATTTGTTTCTTCAGTTTATTTACTTCTAGTAGATAACTTTCAACTGTTCGTTCACTTTTTTCCACTTCTCCACATACAGTCTGAAGTGTTAAAAAAATAAGGTAATTAAAGTACACTATATTAATGGTCTTCAAAGCAAAAATGTACTTTTAATTCAAATACATCAACAACTTGCATTTATATAGCGCCTTTAACATACTGAAGTATCCTGGAGTGGTTCACAGGAGCATGCGCAAGACAAAAATTGACAGTGAAAAAGACGACATTAGGATAAGTGACTAATAGCTTGGTCAAAAAGATAGGTTTTAAAGGAATGTCTTAAAAGGAGGAATAGTTGAGAGGTTTGGGGAGGGAAGTCCAGATCTTGGGGCTAAAGACGTGGCCACAAATGGTGGGGCAAAGGAAGTCATGGATGCACAACAGGCCAGAATTGGAGAAATGCAGAGTTCCCAGAAGGCTGAAGGTGGTCAGAGATGGGGTAGAACGAAGCAATGGAGGGATTTGAACACATGGATGAGAATTTTAAATTTGAGGCATTTCTGGGCAGAGAGACAATGTCAGCGAGCACAGGGGTGATGGGTGAACGGGAATTGGTGCAAGTTAGAATACAGGCAGCAGAGTTTTGGATGAGCTCCAGTTTATGGAAGGTCGAAGATGGGAGGCCGGGCAGGAGAGCATTAGAATCTGGAAGTAACAAAAGCAGGGTTTCAGCAGCAGATGAGCCGAGGCCAGGGCAGAGATAGGCACTATTACAGAGTTGGAAGTAGGCTGTCTTGGTGATGGAGAGGATATGGGATCAGAAACTCAGGATTGGATTCTCCACGGAGATTTTACCAATTTGTTTTAGGGATTTAGCAACAAAGTTCCAGAACGTCGCGTGAAGTGACTGAAAGCTCTCGGTCACTGCTAGGGCAGCAACAAGAGAATGTATAAAGAGGGTGGAGTCAGAGGACCAAAAGGTGTGGTAAGGGATGTATCATTGGAGGAGGGTGCAGAAGTAGGGAGGACTTGGATTTAAAATTGGATGCACTGCGGGGGCAGAGGTGAGACACCATGCAGGCAGCTGCGTTTGACAGGTTGAACAATTTGGGAGTTGATGAAGCTGATTATTATTAGGTTGCCTCAATGCGATACACAATTATCCTCCAGATAGAGCAGGATAAAAAAGTGTACGTAGCAGGCGATTACAAAACACTAGGTGCAATGGTGCTCCCTGGTGTTTCAGACACATGGAGGAAGGGCTCAAATCATGCCCAAAGCACTCAGATCGCGATATGTAAAGTTATGTACTGAACAAATTGTCAAGATGTAATACCATTCATCATCATAGGCAGTCCTTCGGAGTCGAGGATGACTAGTTTCCACTCTGAGTTCTCAGGTGACTGAAAAGTCCAATGCGGGACCTCCAGTCTCTGTCACAGGTGGGACAGACAGTGGTTGAAGGAAAGGGTGGGTGGGAAGCCTGGGTTGACGCACGCTCCTTCTGCTGTCTACGCTTGGTTTCTGCTTGTTCTCGGCGACGAGACTCCAGGTGCTCAACGCCCTCCCGGATACTCTTCCACCATTTTGGGCGGTTGTGGGCCAGGGAATCCCAGGAGTCGATGGGGATGCTGCACTTTATCAAGAAGGATTTCAGGGTGTCCTTGAAGCATTTCTTCTGCCCACCTGGGTCTCGCTTTCCGTGTCGAAGCTCCGCATGGAGCGCTTGTTTTGGGAGTCTCGCTTCGGGCATGCGGGTGATGTGGCCCGCCCAATGGAGCTGATCGAGCGTGGTCAATGCTTCGATGCTGGGGATGTTGGCCTGAGCGAGAACACGAACATTGGTGCGTCTATGCTCCCAGGGGATTTGCAGGATCTTGCGGAGGCAGCGCTGGTGGTACTTCTCCAGCGTTTTCAGGTGTCTGTTGTATGTACTTGACATCTCCGAGCCATATAGGATGGCAGGTATCACTACTGCCCTGTAGACCATAAGTTTGGTGTCAGATTTGAGGTCCTGGTCTTGAAACACTCATCCTCAGGCGACCGAAGGCTGCACTGGCACACTGAAGGCAGTGTTTGACCTGGACGTCGCTATCCGCCCTTGTTGACAGTAGGCTCCTGAGGTATGGAAAATGGTCCACGTTGTCCAAGGCCTCGTCTTGGATTTTGATAATCGGCGGTCAGTGCTGTGTGGTGGGGTCAGGTTGGTAGAGGACCTTTGTCTTACGGATGTTTAATGTACTGGGTACTTGGTGCACTGATTATTTTTTTAAAAATATGCACATCTTCACAATTTATAGCAAGACTAAACTAAACCATCAATTACTTGAGGCACAAATGTGTGATTTTGCTTTCAATTATTCCTAGTTCAGTTAACTTCATACATATTGATCGAACTTACTTGCAGTTTTTCCTGAAGCGCATTGTACACCTGATAAATGGCCCTGATATCTTTAATCACTCCATCTTTGTCAAAAAACTCAGCCCTGTGTAGAGAAAATAAAAACAATAGTTTATTAACTCAAGCTTGAAATTGCATTTATGCACCATGTTTAAGAGCTACACGTCTTTCCAAAGGACACTGTAAATCAAGGCCTGTTCATAATACTGAATGGTAAAGAATTAAATTTTTTTTTAAGTTTTAGTAACTACGTGTGATTAAAAAAAAAAATTAAAAAAAAAAAAGTGATATGTGTTAGTGACTGGATAATCAGCAAATTAAGTTCTATAAAGGTAATATTGTGGGGGCGAAATTGGTCGTCCGTCCATTTCTCAGCATGTTGTTTCGTACCGCTGGGGCGGAGTGTGTGCGATTTTTGTCCCTTTTTACTCGGCAGTATCCCGAGCAGAGTGCAACCAGTGAATAAGTTTCACTCGGGAATCTTCGGGTCCAGGCAAGGGAGGAGGGGAAAGAGGGAATCGCTGCTTTGGGGGGGGGGGGGGGAAAAGAGGCAGTGGTGGTGGTGGTGGGCAAGAGAGATTGCTGTTTTTGGGGGGGGGGGGGGGGGGGGATCGCTACTTGGGAGGAGACCGTTGTGGGGGGGGGGGGGGTGAGAGTGAGAGAGATAAAAACATTTTTACAGGTAAAGATGCATACCGCCGACTGAAGATCGACTTAAAACCACCTTTTCCAGGGTGGTCTGCAGTATGCTGGAGCTAAGTGATGAATTTGACAATTTTGGGTGGTATGTTGGCAGTATGCATTGGCGGGCGGTAGGCCTACCGCCTGGCGGTATGTCGCTGCTGAATTTTTCGCAGGGCGGAATGTAGTTATTTTTCGATCAATTTGGCGATTTTGGGCAGTATGTCGGCGGTCCGGGGGTGGTATGTTCATCAATTCCGGGCCTTATATCTGTACACGGGATGGGCATATTGAGCAATAAGGCCTTCTTGTTCTGTACTCGTAACACAATATCCAGCAGCTTATTTTATGTAGTCTTCACAGCTACTGAGAAACCAATAATACTTCTAAATGTTATAAAATACTGCAACAGATTGATTAAAAAAAGATTGTGATTCAGAAACGAGACATACCCCATAACATGTATTCAAATTCAAACTTTTCTTGATACAATTTTAATTCAGTATCCTTCATTTATTGTTACCCTGCAAAACAATTCTAAAATGCACTTCAGTGAAGTTTTTATCCTCCAAATTTCTCTTTCCCCCCCTTTTCTCCTTGTTGAGCATGGTTTCATAAGGTAGCATGCACACTTTGATATCGTTTCCAACTCACTGTTATTCATGTGTGAGCCTCAGAGTGTCAACAGTCTACTTGACTCATGTGGTGGGGGGAGAAAGAGAGAAAAGAAGGAGTTTCGCACGACAGCTCAACCATCAGGTCCTCATCTGATGTTCAGCAGGGGCAAATAATGAATAGCAATCAGGAGAGGGAACTGTAGCCACTTTTCTTCTCCCATTACCAGCGACATGAAAATCAATTGCAATATGCCTACTAGCTGGCGGAGATCAGCAAATTCAGGCAGAACTGTATTTGAAACCATCATGGATTGTATGGCGCAACTATTCACTAGATAGTGACTACCCAATAAAATAATTGTATTGCGAATTTCTGCACAAAGTTCGATCCATGTGCACACCATCATGTCCAGCGTGCACTGAATAAAGTGTGGACAACCAACTCTAAATGGACTAATCTGCTCTTAACTGTAGTCATCATTGTAAAAATGAACTGTAATTTGTCTCAACTATGTGAAAAGACATGAAATGTAATCCTGCAGGAATATACTAGATGGCAGGTCACATCACAAGTTCATGTGACTTTCAGTTACATACCAAATTGTGCATGGTCAATTTAAAGCTCATTTTGAAAGGATCCCTGCACTTGTCAGGGTCGATCATGGATCAGAAAACAGAACATTTTCTTGCAGTGCTGTAAACTGCAATTAGATTCATGAAGCAGTAGACAAGTTTGAAACCAATTTGCTTTTTTGTAACCAATATAAATACCACAGTGGCTGGCTCTGCTGCACAGGAGGGCAGGAAAAAGAGTGGGAGAGTGATAGTGATAGGGGATTCGATTGTAAGGGGAATAGATAGGTGTTTCTGCGGCCGCAACCGAGACTCCAGGATGGTATGTTGCCTCCCTGGTACAAGGGTCAAGGATGTCTCGGAGCAGGTGCAGGACATTCTAAAAAGGGAGGGAGAACAGCTGGTTGTCGTGGTGCACATTGGTACCAACGACATAGGTAAAAAAAGGGAATGGGGTCCAATGAGAAGAATTTAAGGAGCTAGGAGCTAAATTAAAAAGTAGGACCTCAAAAGTAGTAATCTCGGGATTGCTACCAGTGCCACGTGCTAGTCAGAGTAGGAATCGCAGGATAGTGCAGATGAATACGTGGCTTGAGCAGTGGTGTAGCAGGGAGGGATTCAAATTCCTGGGTCATTGGAACCGGTTCTGGGGGAGGTGGGACCAGTACAAACCGGACGGTCTGCACCTGGGCAGGACCAGAACCAATGTCCAAGGGGGAGTGTTTGCTAGTGCTGTTGGGGAGGAGTTAAACTAATATGGCAGGGGGATGGGAACCAATGCAGGGAGACAGAGGGAAACAAAAAGGAGGCAAAAGCAAAAGACAGAAAGGAGATAAGGAAAAGTGGAGGGCAGAGAAACCCAAGGAAAAGAACAAAAAGGGCCATTGTACAGCAAAATTCTAAAAGGACAAAGGGTGTTAAAAAAAACAAGCCTGAAGGCTTTGTGTCTTAATGCAAGGAGAATCCGCAATAAGGTGGATGAATTAACTGTGCAAATAGATGTTAACAAATATGATGTGATTGGGATTACGGAGACGTGGCTCCAGGATGATCAGGGCTGGGAACTCAACATCCAGGGATATTCAACATTCAGGAAGGATAGAATAAAAGGAAAAGGAGGTGGGGTAGCATTGCTGGTTAAAGAGGAGATTAATGCAATAGTTAGGAAAGACATTAGCTTGGATGATGTGGAATCTATATGGGTAGAGCTGCAGAACACTAAAGGGCAAAAATCGTTAGTGGGAGTTGTGTACAGACCTCCAAACAGTAATAGGGATGTTGGGGAGGGCATCAAACAGGAAATTAGGGGAGCATGCAATAAAGGTGCAGCAGTTATAATGGGTGACTTTAATATGCACATAGATTTGGCTAACCAAACTGGAAGCAATACGGTGGAGGAGGATTTCCTGGAGTGCATAAGGGATGGTTTTTTAGACCAATATGTCGAGGAACAACTAGGGGGGAGGCCATCTTAGACTGGGTGTTGTGTAATGAGAGAGGATTAATTAGCAATCTCATTGTGCGAGGCCCCTTGGGGAAGAGTGACCATAATATGGAGGAATTCTGCATTAGGATGGAGAATGAAACAGTTAATTCAGAGACCATGGTCCAGAACTTAAAGGGTAACTTTGAAGGTATGAGGCGTGAATTGGCTAGGATAGATTGGCGAATGATTCTTAAGGGGTTGACTGTGGATGGGCAATGGCAAACATTTAGAGACCGCATGGATGAACTACAACAATTGTACATCCCTGTCTGGCGTAAAAATAAAAAAGGAAAGGTGGCTCAACCGTGGCTATCAAGGGAAATCAGGGATAGTATTAAAGCCAAGGAAGTGGCATACAAATTGGCCAGAAATAGCAGTGAATCCGGGGACTGGGAGAAATTTAGAACTCAGCAGAGGAGGACAAAGGGTTTGATTTGGGCAGGGAAAATGGAGTACGAGAAGAAGCTTGCAGGGAACATTAAGACGGATTGCAAAAGTTTCTATAGATATGTGAAGAGAAAAAGGTTAGTAAAGACAAACGTAGGTCTCCTGCAGTCAGAATCAGGGGAAGTCATAACGGGGAACAAAGAAATGGCGGACCAATTGAACAAGTACTTTGGTTCGGTATTCACTAAGGAGGACACAAACAACCTTCCGGATATAAAAGGGGTCGGAGGGTCTAGTAAGGAGGAGGAACTGAGGGAAATTCTTATTAGTCGGGAAATTGTGTTGGGGAAATTGATGGGGTTGAAGGCAGATAAATCCCTAGGGCCTGATGGACTGCATCCCAGAGTACTTAAGGAGGTGGCCTTGGAAATAGTGGATGCATTGACAGTAATTTTCCAACATTCCATTGACTCTGGATCAGTTCCTATGGAGTGGAGGGTAGCCAATGTAACCCCACTTTTTAAAAAAGGAAGGAGAGAGAAAACAGGGAATTCTAGACTGGTCAGCCTGACATCGGTAGTGGGTAAAATGATGGAATCAATTATTAAGGATGTCATAGCAGTGCATTTGGAAAGAGGTGACATGATAGGTCCAAGTCAGCATGGATTTGTGAAAGGGAAATCATGCTTGACAAATCTTCTGGAATTTTTTGAGGATGTTTCCAGTAGAGTGGACAAGGGAGAACCAGTTGATGTGGTATATTTGGACTTTCAGAAGGCTTTCGACAAGGTCCCACACAAGAGATTAATGTGCAAAGTTAAAGCACATGGGATTGGGGGTAGTGTGCTGACATGGATTGAGAACTGGTTGGCAGACAGGAAGCAAAGTGTAGGAGTAAATGGGGACTTTTCAGAATGGCAGGCAGTGACTAGTGGGGTACCTCAAGGTTCTGTGCTGGGGCCCCAGCTGTTTACATTGTACATTAATGATTTAGACAAGGGGATTAAATGTAGTATCTCCAAATTTGTGGATGACACTAAGTTGGGTGGCAGTGTGAGCTGCGAGGAGGATGCTATGAGGCTGCAGAGCAACTTGGATAGGTTAGGTGAGTGGGCAAATGCATGGCAGATGAAGTATAATGTGGATAAATGTGAGGTTATCCACTTTGGTTGTAAAAACAGAGAGACAGACTATTATCTGAATGGTGACAGATTAGGAAAAGGGGAGGTGCAAAGAGACCTGGGTATCATGGTACATCAGTTATTGAAGGTTGGCATGCAGGTACAGCAGGCGGTTAAGAAAGCAAATGGCATGTTGGCCTTGATAGCGAGGGGATTTGAGTACAGGGGAAGGAGGTGTTGCTACAGTAGTACAGGGCCTTGGTGAGGCCACACCTGGAGTATTGTGTACAGTTTTGGTCTCCTAACCTGAGGAAGGACATTCTTGCTATTGAGAGAGTGCAGCGAAGGTTCACCAGACTGATTCCCGGGATGGCGGGAGTGACGTATCAAGAAAGACTGGATCAACTGGGCTTGTATTCACTGGAGTTCAGAAGAATGAGAGGGGACCTCATAGAAACGTTTACAATTCTGACGGGGTTAGACAGGTTAGATGCAGGAAGAATGTTCCCAATGTTGGGGAAGTCCAGAACCAGGGGACACAGTCTAAGGATAAGGGGGAAGCCATTTAGGACCGAGATGAGGAGGAATTTCTTCACTGAGAGTGCTGAACCTGTGGAATTCTCTACCACAGAAAGTTGTTGAGGCCAATTCACTAAATATATTCAAAAAGGAGTTCGATGAAGTCCTTACTACTAGGGGGATCAAGGGGAATGGCAAGAAAGCAGGAATGGGGTACTGAAGTTGCATGTTCAGCCATGAACTCATTGAATGGCGGTGCAGGCTAGAAGGGCCGAATGGCCTACTCCTGCACCTATTTTCTATGTTTTTATGTTTAAGAGGGGACAGAGTGTCGTGTAACAAAATTTGCAGATGACACAAAGATTAGTGGGAAAGCGGGTTGTGTAGAGGACACAGAGAGGCTGCAAAGAGATTTAGATAGGTTAAGTGAATGGGCTAAGGTTTGGCAGATGGAATACAATGTCGGAAAGTGTGAGGTCATCCACCTTGGGTAAAAAAAACAGTAAAAGGGACTATTATTTGAATGGGGAGAAATTACAACATGCTGAGGTGCAGAGGGACCTGGGGGTCCTTGTGCATGAATCCCAAAAAGTTAGTTTGCAGGTGCAGCAGGTAATCAGGAAGGTGAATGGAATGTTGGCCTTCATTGCGAGAGGGATGGAGTACAAAAGGAGGGAGGTGCTGCTGCAACTGTATAGGGTATTGGTAAGGCCGCACCTGGAGTACTGCGTGCAGTTTTGGTCACCTTACTTAAGGAACGATATACTGGCTTTGGAGGGGGTACAGAGACGATTCACTAGGCTGATTCCGGAGATGAGGGGGTTACCTTATGATGATAGATTGAGTAGACTGGGTCTTTACTCGGAGTTCAGAAGGATGAGGGGTGATCTTATAGAAACATTTAAAATAATGAAAGGGATAGACAAGATAGAGGCGGAGAGGTTGTTTCCACTGGTCGGGGAGACTAGAACTCGGGGGCACAGCCTCAAAATACGGGGGAGCCAATTTAAAACCGAGTTGAGAAGGAATTTCTTCTCCCAGAGCGTTGTGAATCTGTGGAATTCTCTGCCCAAGGAAGCAGTTGAGGCTAACTCATTGAATGTATTCAAGTCACAGATAGATAGATTTTTAACCAATAAGGGAATTAAGGGTTCTGGGGAGCAGGCGGGTAAGTGGAGCTGAGTCCACGGCCAGATCAGCCATGATCTTATTGAATGGCGGAGCAGGCTCGAGCGGCTAGATGGCCTACTCCTGTTCCTAATTCTTATGTTCTTATGTTCATATGTTCAATGAGACTGGATGTCAAATGTCAGCAGCACCACTTATTTTTTTTAAAAATAGTTACAAAGAACAGAAAATGCTGGAAACACCAAGAAAGGTCCCCATCTGAAATGTTTTGTCTGTTTCTCTCTCCACAGGTTAAACTGCTGCATTTCCAGCATTTTGTGTTTTTGTTTTAAATTTCAAGCATCGGCAGTATTTTGCTTTCAGCTACAAAATATGTCCTTTAGACATTATCAGGCTTACTGGTTAACAGGAGTTAAGATCCCAGCAATGGGAGGGACCATAAGTTTAAATTACCAAAATCATACAAGTAGAAGTTCAAAATCGAAGTGTTTCACTGAGCAATGAGCACCCATCATATTAGCTCAGATCAACATAAACTGATAATGTCCCAGAAGCCATTGCACATCACACTGCAATGATCAGTAGATAGATATTTACTGAAGACTTGTGTCTCCTGATGACATGCACATAATTCATACAAGTTACTGAACAGACAAGTTTAGATACAGACAACATCACTGCAGGATTTTCAATCATCTCACTACATATCATTTATTAAAAGAATGTTTTGTTGGAATATTTTGAAAATAGTAGTTGAATACGCACCCATGTTCTGTTACCACTTTGTCATAATTCCACGACGTGTTTGGCACCGAAGAACTCTTGTACTCCTGTTGACTGGTATTCCCCAAATTAGGAATTGTGAGCGAAACTCTCTGATCATACCTTCAGGAGGAGAGGACATTTTAAAAACTTACAATACACCATAGGAACAATAGCCACAGTACCTGCATAAGACAGTTGCGCATGATTATTTTCTTAATTATATTGTTACAGGTTGAACCTTCCTTATCCGGCACCCTCGGGACATGGCCTGTGCCGAATAAGGGATTTTGCTGGATGAGGGGAGGTCAGCGACCCGAGGTCGGGGGGGGGGGGGGGGGGGGGTGGAGAAGGTCGATGCCCTGGGCAGGCCTGAAGTGTTGGCGGGCCACGCCAGCAGGCCGGGCGTCCGAGCGGCCCCAAAATCAGTGTGGAGGACGGCTGCGTTCTGCGCATGCGCCCCCGGAATCATGCCGGATAAGGAAGCCCCGGGTAAGGGAGGTCCAATCTGTACTCAATCTATTTAACAATCTAAAGGTTTCTATAAACTCAAATATAAACACATTCTAACTTCAGTACCTTGTAATTCTAGTTGACCCATAATCGCAAATATATACATTGAACTTATTAAAACTTGTATCTTTTATATACAATACACACATATCCAACCATAAATCAACATGCTGAGAGGTGGACAGTGAAAGTGAGGATTACCGTTAAAACTTAACAGTTTTACTTGGTGGTTATGAAGTAAATACTCAAAACTTTTAGAATTCATTCATTCAATAAATCTTTACATTGAGGCAGCATTTGGCCAAGTGTGGCACCAAGGAGCCCTAATAAAACTGAAGTCAATGGGAATCAGGGAAAAAAACTCTCCATTAGCTGAAGTCATATCTAGCACAAAGGAAGATGGTTGTGGTGGTTGGAGGTCAATCATCACAGCCGCAGGACATCGCTGCAGGGGTTCCTCAGGGCAGTGCCCGAGGGCCAACCATCTTCAGCTGCTTCATCAATGACCTTCCCTTCATCATAAAAGGTCAGAAGTGGGGATGTTTGCTGAATGATTGCAGTGTTCAGTGCTATTCGTAACTCTTCAGATAATGAAGCAGTCCATGCCCACATGCAGCAAGACCTGGATGACAGTCAGGGTTGGGCTGATAAATGGCAAGTAACCTTCGTGCCACACATGTGCCAGGCAATGACTATCTTCAACAAGCGAGAGTTTAACCACCACCCCTTGACATTCAATGGCATTACAATAGTTGAATCCCCCATCAACAACATCTTAGAGGGGTCACCATTGACCAGAAACTTAACTGGACCAGCCACATAAATACTGTGGCAACAAGAGCAAGTCAGAGGCTGGTTATTCTGCGGCGAGTGTCTCACCTCCCGACTCCCCAAAACCTTTCCACCATCTACATGGCACAATTCAGGAGTGTGATGGAATACTCTCCCCTTGCCTGGATGAGTGCAGCTCCAATAACACTCAAGAAGCTCAACACCATCCAGGTCAAAGCAGCCCACTTGATTGGCACCCCATCCACCACCGTAAACATTCACTCCCTCCATCACCGGCGCACCGTGGTTGCAAGTTTGTACCATCTACAAGATGCACTGCAGCACCTCCCAAACCCGCAACCTCTCCCACCTAGAAGGGCAGCATGCACATGGGAACACCATTACCTGCAGTTTCCCCTCCAAGTTATACTTCCAAGTCAGGATGGTCTGGATCGCCATTCTTTCATCGAACTCCCTCCGTAACAGCACTGTGGGAGTACCTTCACCACATGGATTGCAGCGGTTCAAGGCGGCGGCTCACCACCACCTTTTCAAGAGCAATTCGGGATGGGCAAATAAATGCTGGCCTTGCCAGCGACACCCATGTTCCATGAATTAATTTTTAAAAAGACTAAGCAAGCTAGAATGGCTTACCGGCGATTGGGCCTAAAGAGCACATACTCCAATGCATGTGTTGAGTTGTTTGCTGTGGAGATGAAGCTAAATAGAAGGAAGACTAGATCAGGCACTCCAAGGATGTTTGTCAGCTGCTTATGGATAATGTGTTCTCTGTAGGACATCTGCTGCTGTGTATTCCTTCTAAATCTGTACCAGCCAATAACATTCTGCAGAAGAAGGAAGCTATTAGGACTTTCATGCGTAAGAAACCCATTTAACATAATTACAGTGCAACACATGGTTCAAATATTTGAAGGGTGGCTGCTGAAATTTTTCCATGAGAAATTTGATTCTGAACCTGGAGAAGTTAACACTTAAAAAAATTCAGATACTGTTCCTCCCTTATTCAAAATGTATGAAAGAAATTAAGTAAAACTGAATGATAACCACGTAGCAATGTAGCCATCTTCACTCTTTTGTACGTAATTATATTTCTGAACTAAATCAAGGGTCGGTGGGAGCACTACAACTAGCCTCAGAGGAAACATTTCCATCCAAAGACATCATCTGAAAAGTATGCATGTAGACACCAGGTGAAGTTGCATTGCCTTCCAACATAAAATCACAGGTACAAAAAGTACTGAAATCTTGGCCTTTTTCTCAATGGTGCTGGAATACAAAGGGAAGGAAGTTATGTTTCAGTTATACAGAGCCTTGGCCAGACCTCATCTGGAATACAGCATTCAGTTTTAGGCACTGCACATCAGGAAGGATTCATTAGCCTTGAATACTACATCGCAGATTTCCCAACACACCAGGCCTCTGCGCGTTAAATTATGAGAACTGGTTGCATAAACTTGGCTTGTATTCCCTGGAGCTTAGAAGATTGAGGGGTGATCTAATTGAGGTGTTTAAAATGATAAAAGAATCGATATGAGTAGACTCAAAGAAGCTATTTCCTCTGGTTGTGAATTCCAGAACAAGGGAGGGGACAACCTTAAAGTTAGAGCTTGGCCATTTAGGAGTGATATTGGGACACTCTTTTTCCACACAAAGGGTAGAGCGGAAATCTGGTTATCGCCCCAAATGGCTGTGATGCTGGATCAAATTTTTCCAACCAACAGTTTTTTTGTTAGATAAGGTTATTGATGGATCGGGATCAAAGGTGGCTAAATGGAATTGAGGTCCAGAACAACCATGAACTAACTGAATGGTACAACAGGCTCGTAGGGCTGAATGGCCTACCCCTGTTCCTATACTTCAATGTTTACTTAAAAAGGAAGTGCGGGCAAAGTTTACCAAAAAAAAGGTCAACACTTACTTTCCTCCTTCCTTTGAGGATTCTATCCAGACTTTCTTCATCAACTCTTCCTGCATAGTCATAAAAGCTGAAAATGACAAATTTTAGATTAAAAAGGATCTAGTCCTTGCAACACTACAATAATATTTCAACGCAAGCAAAAGTCTGAGGACACCTTAATTTGTTTAAGTAAAATGGGTTTTGGAGGACAGCACCAGAGAGTGTATACATCTACCAGCGGATTGAGAAACTGGACCATCGCGTACACATTCCATGTTAATCACAGGCACCCGTCTATATTGGACAATTAGCACTAACCATTTGCCAGGTCTAAATGAGCCAATTACAAAGGCGCTGCTTAACACAAGTTAAGAGCGCAGATTATTTTGGGCAGTTCAGCAAGTTTTTTTTTGCACATCATTAATCTGCTGTATTTACCGATTTACTCACTGCTTCACAACATCCCTCTACCAGCATGATTTTTTTTTTTTTAAAAAGCACTTGGGATTTCTGTGACAAATTATTCCAAGTTAAACTGGAGTTGTATGAACACAGAAATGAGGATAGTGAGGATTAAAATATCCAAGAATCACAAGAACCGCATACGTTAAAAAAGCTGGCCCATGCTTGCAGATGTGAGTAAATATCTTGAAGTTACTTGATCTGGACATTAAAATGCTTGCAGATGAAAATATAGTTGTGTTTTATGTTTCTTCAATTTAATCTGTACATGTTCTTCTGTTGGTCTCAAACATGAGGCAGTCGTGATAAGTTCATATATAATGAATTGCAGAGTTGACTGTTCTATTGCTTATAGTGGCAGAGCCACCAACGGACCAGTTATGAGTGGTAGGGACCATATTTTCAATTATTGGCATTTAAGAAAGTCAAAATTAAAAACCAATGACAAACAGCAGCCTTATGAATATTGAAATATTACATTTAAACATCAGCATTAAGCCACAGTTTAATGTTGTCGCCATATGACTAATTTATGAGCGACAACACTGATGCTGCACTACAAAAGCTAAACATCGTACAGCATCATCATATGGCTGTGTAGTGTAACTACCTGGAGGTAGTGTCCTCAGTACTGTACATTCGCTGCATTATATCTGCAATCAACAATACTGACCAAATACATATTATGATATTCAGTATTTGACTGACCAGAAAGAATGGCTTCAAAATGCTAAACAAACCTTGTATCTGACATCCAAGTAAAATTATTTCCAAACTGCAAGACTGCACAAGCTTGTGACCCCAGGGTCTATAATTTCAAACCAAGCTGTGAGAGCAAACAATACACTGCCTTGCTGTTCTATATTGCTTCAAAAATAGCAATAGCATAAAAGTGACTGAGGCCGTGGAAAGGAAACTCTGCCAAGCAAGGGGAGACGTGTATTTTTTGATAGGCTACAGAACTTCATTTTTAATTTAGGGTATTTGCTTGACTATTGCCTCATATGGTCAAAGTTCTTCCCCAAATTCTCTGTTTATACACAAATTAACATTAAGTTAGCACTTTTTTCCACAAAAAAAATACCTTGGAGTCTACGAAGGTGCAAATGTCAGAAGTACTGTTAAACAACAGTAATTCAAAACACAAATTCATTTCACCTACCCACATAAGTGTATTCTTGCATCATAATAGAATACGATGAGACCATCCGTGCATCAATTAGTTGTTTATAGGCCCCCAAACAGTAGTGGTAATGTAGAGCACAGTATAAATCAAGAAAGTAGAGCTGCATGTAACAAGGGTAATGTAGTTCTCTATAGTAATCATGGGGGACTTTAATCTACAGAAAGACTGGGCAAACCAAATATGCAGTAATAGTGTAGAGAATGAATTCATGGAATGTATACGAGATGGTTTTCTAGATCAGTATGTTGAGGAACCAACTAGGGAACAAGCTATTTTAGATCTAGTATTTTGTGCAATGAGAAAGGGTTAATTAATAACCTTGCAGTAAATGGGCCTTTAGGGAAGAGTGACCATAATATGATTGAATTTTCTATTGACTTTGAAAGTGATTTTGTTAAATCCGAAACTAGGATCTTAAATCTAAACAAAGGAAACTATGTAGGTATGAGGGACGAGTTGGCTAAGGTAGTTTGGGAAACTACATTAAAAGATATGACGGTAGACAAGCAATGGCTAGCATTTAAAGAATTAATACATAATTTACAACAAACATACATTCCTTTAAGGCAAAAAAAAGTGGTCCAACAGTGGCTAACAAGAGAAGTTGGATAGTATGAGATCAAAGGAACAGGCTTATAATGTTGCCAAAGAGAGCAGTAAGCCTAAGGATTTTAGAATTCAGCAAAGGAAGACCAAGAAATTGATATAAAGGGAAAATAGAACACGAGAGTAAACTAGTGAGAGACACTAGTTAAAGCTTCTATAGGTACATAAAAAGAAAAAGATTAGCGAAAATAAATGTGGCTCCCTTTCAGGCTGAGGCAGGAGACATTATAATGGGGAGTAAGGAAATGGCAGAGAAATTAAAAAACACAAAAAAATCTCAAAAATAATGGAGAACCAAGGGTCTAGCGAGAATAAAACATAGAAATATAGAAAATAGGTGGAGGAGTAGGCCATTCGGCCTTTCGAGCCTGCACCACCATTCAATAAGATCATGGCTGATCATTCACCTCAGTACCCCTTTCCTGCTTTCTCTCCATACTCCTTGATCCCTTTAGCCGTAAGGGCCATATCTAACTCCCTCTTGAATATATCTAACGAACTGGCATCAACAACTCTCTGCGATAGAGAATTCCACAGGTTCACAACTGTCTGAGTGAAGAAATTTCTCCTCATCTCGGTCCTAAATGGCTTACCCCTTTTCCTTAGACTGTGACCCCTGGTTCTGGACTTTCCCAACATCAGGAACATTCCTCCTGCATCTATCCTGTTAAGGGCAGAGAAACCCAAGGCAAAAATCAAAAAGGGCCACATTACAGCAAAATTCTAAAGGGACAAAGTGTGTTCAAAAGACAAGCCTGAAAGCTCTGTGCCTCAATGTGAGGAGTATTCGTAATAAGGTGGACGAATTAACTGTGCAGGCAGCTATTAACGAATACAATATAATTGGGATTACGGAGACATGGTCCAGGGTAACCAAGGCTGGGAACTCAACATCCAGGGGTATTCAACATTCAGGAAGGATAGACAGAAAGGAAAAGGAGGTGGGGTAGCGTTGCTGGTCAAAGAGGAAATTAACGCAATAGTAAGGAAGGACATTAGTTTGGATGATGTAGAATCTGTATGGGTGGAGCTGCGGAATACCAAAGGGCAGAAAACGCGAGTGAGAATTGTGTACAGACCACCAAACCGTAGTCGTGAGGTTGGGGACAGCATCAAACAAGAAATTAGGGATGCGTGCAATCAGCTACAGCCGTTATCGTGGGCGACTTTAATCTACACATAGATTGGGCTAACCAAACTGGTAGCAATACGGTGGAGGAGGATTTCCTGGATTGTATTAGGGATAGTTTTCTAGACCAATATGTCGAGGAACCAACTAGAGGGCTGGCCATCCTAGACTGGGTGATGTGTAATGAGAAAGGACTAATTAGCAACTTGTGCGAGGCCCCTTGGGGAAGAGTGACCATAATATGGTAGAATTCTTTACTAAGATGGAGAGTGACACAGTTAAATCAGAGATTCGGATCCTGAACTTAAGGAAAGGTAACTTCGATGGTATGAGATGTGAATTGGCTAGAATATACTGGCAAATGATACTTAAAGCGTCGACGGTGGATAGGCCGGCAGACATTTAAATATCACATTGATGAACTTCAACAATTGTACATCCCTGTCGAGTGTAAAAATAAAACAGGGAAGGTGGCTCAACCGTGGCTAACAAGGGAAATTAAGGATAGTGTTAAATCCAAGGAAGAGGCACATAAATTGGCCAGAAAAAGCAGCAAACCGGAGGACTGGGAGAAATTTAGAATTCAGCAGAGGAAGACAAAGGGTTTAATTAGGAGGGCGAAAATAGAGTATGAGAGGAAGCTTGCCGGGAACATAAAAACTGACTGTAAAAGCTTCTATCGATATGTGAAGAGAAAAAGATTAGTGAAAACAAACGAAGGTCCCTTGCAGTCAGATTCGGGTGAATTTATAATGGGGAACAAAGAAATGGCAGACCAGTTGAACAAATACTTTGGTTCTGTCTTCACGAAAGACGACACAAATAACCTTCCGGAAATACTAGGGGACCGAGGGTCTACTGAGAAGGAGGAACTGAAGGAAATCCTTATTAGGTGAGAAATTGTGTTAGGGAAATTGTGTTAGGGAAATTGATGGGATTGAAGGCCGATAACTCCCCAGGGCCTAATAGTCTGCATCCCAGAGTACTTGAGGAAGTGGCCATAGAAATAGTGGCTGCATTGGTGATCAATTTCCAACAGTCTATCGACTCTGGATCAGTTCCTATGGACTGGAGGGTAGCTAATGTACCACTTTTTTTTTTAAAAAGGAGGGAGAGAAAACAGGTAATTATAGACCGGTTAGCCTGACATCAGTAGTTGGAATCAATTATTAAAGATGAAATAGCAGCGCATTTGGAAAGCAGTGACAGAATCGGTCCAAGTCAGCATGGATTTATGAAAGGGAAATCATGCTTGACTAATCTTCTGGAATTTTTTGAGGATGTAACTAGTAAAGTGGACAAGGGAGAACCAGTGAATGTGGTGTATTTGGACTTAAAAAAGGCTTTTGAAATGGTCCCACACAAGATATTGGTGTGTAGTGGGGTGCCGCAGGGCTCAGTGTTGGGACCCCAGCTATTTACAATATACATTAATGATTTAGATGAAGGAATTGAGTATAATATCTCCAAGTTTGCAGATGACACTAAGCTGGGTGGTGGTGTGAGCTGTGAAGAGGACGCTAACAGGCTGCAGGGTGACTTGGACAGGTTAGGAGAGTGAGCAAATGCATGGCAGATGCAGTATAGTGTGGATAAATGTGAGGTTATCCACTTGAGGCAAAAACACGAAGGCAGATTAGGAAAAGGGGAGGTGCAACGAGACCTGGGTGTCACGGCACATCAGTCATTGAAAGTTGGCATGCAGGTACAGCAGGCGGTGAAGGAGGCAAATGGTATGTTGGCCTTCATAGCTAGGGGATTTGAGTATAGGAGCAGGGAGGTCTTACTGCAGTTGTACAGGGCCTTGGTGAGGCCTCACCTGGAATATTGTGTTAAGTTTTGGTCTCTTAATCTGAGGAAGGACATTCTTGCTATTGAGAGAGTGCAGCAAAGGTTCACCAAACTGATTCCCAGGATGGCAGGACTGACATATGAGAGACTGGATCAACTGGGCCTGTGTTCACTGGAGTTTAGAAGGATGAGAAGGGATCTCATAGCAACATATAAAATTCTGATGGGACTGAACAGGTTAGATGCAGGAAGAATGTTCCTGATGTTGAAGTCCAGAATCAGAGGGGACACAGTCTGAGGATAAGGGGTAAGCCATTTAGGACCGAGATGAGGAGAAACTTCTTCACTCAGAGTTGTTAACCTGTGGAATTCCCTGCCACAGAGAGTCGTTGATGCCAGTTCATTGGATATATTCAAGAGGCAGTTAGATATGGCCCTGATGGCTAAAAGGATCAAGGAGTATGGAGAGAAAGCAGGAAAGGAGTACTGAGGTGAATGATCAGCCATGATCTTATTGAATGGTGGTGCTGGCTCGAAGGGCCGAATGGCCTATTCCTGCACCTAATTTCTATGTTTCTATGTTTAACATGCAGGTACAGCAAGCAATTAAGAAAGCAAAGGGCATGTTGCCCTTTATTACGAGGATTTGAATGTAAGAGTAAAGACATCTTGTTGCAATTATATAGGATCCTGATGGCACCTGGAGTATTGTGCACAGTTTTGGTCTCCTTAACTAAGGAAAGACATACTTGCCATAGAGGGAGTGCAACAAAGGTTCACCAGACTGATCCCTGGGATGGTGGGGGGATTATCCTATGAGGAGAGATTGAGCAGTCTAGGCCTGTATTCCCTAGAGTTTAGAAGAATGAGAGATGATCTCATTGAAAAATACAAAATTCTTACAGGGCTCGATGCAGAGAGGATGTTTCCTCTGGTTGGTGAGTCTAGAACCTGGGGTCACAGTCTCAGAATAAGGGGTCGGCCATTTAGGACTGAGATGAGGAGAAACTTCTTCACTCAGAGGGTGATGAATCTTTGGAATTCTCTACCCCAGAAGGCCGTGGAGGATCAGTCTTTGAATATCGCCAAGACTGAGATCGATAGATTTTTGAATATTAAGGGAATTAAGGAATATAGGGATAGTGCAGGAAAGTAAAGTTGAGGTAGAAGATCAGCCCTGATCTTATTGAACGGCGGAGCAGGCTCGAGGGGCCGAATGGCGTACTCCTGCTCCTAATTCTTATGTTCTTGTGTACTTAATTAGGAGAGCTGTCCCACAGACTAGTCAAACAACATCCTGACAGTCATACTCTCAATCATACCTTTCAGCCAATGTCCCAGACTCTTCCATCATCATCCCTGATTTTGTCCTGCCACACCAACAGGACAGACTCCATCATGGTATACAGTTGGGTAGAAGTGGCCCCAGGAGTCCTCAACATTGCCTCCTGACCCCATGAAGTCTCAAAGCATCAGGTCAAACATAGGCAAGGAAACCTCCTGCTGATTACCACCTACTGTTCTCCCTCAACTGATGAATGAGTACTCCTCCACGTGAACACCACTTGGAAGAAGCACTGAGGGTAGCAAGAGCAGAGAATATACTCTGGATGGAGGATTTCAATATCCATCACCAAGAGTGGCTTGGTAGCATCACTACTGACCAAGCCCTGAAGGACATAACTGCCAGAGAGGGCCTGTGGCAGGTGGTTAAAGAACCAACACGAGGGAGAAGCCTACATGACCTCGTCCTCGCCAATCTACCCATCATAGAGAGATCTGGTCATGACAGTATTGGTAAGAGTGACCACCACTCAGTCTTTGTGGAGATCAAGTCCCGTCTTCACATGGAGGACACCCTTCATCGTAATGTGTGGCACTACCGCTGTGCTAAATGGGATAGGTTCAGAACAGATCTAGCAGCTCAAAACTGGGCATCCATGAGGCACTGTGGGCCATCAACAGCAGCAGCAGAATTGTATATCACCACAATCTGTTACCTCCTGACCCGGCATATCCCTCAGTCTACCATTACTATCAAGCCAGGGGACCAACCCTGGTTCAATGAGGAGTGTAGTAGAAAATGCCAGGAGCAGCATCAGGCATACCTAAAAATGAGGTTCCAACCTGGTGAAGCTCGAGCACAGTTTTCTGTTTTGTAGCCAGCTTGCTATCTATTCTGCTACTTGTTCCCTGACTCCACATGCCTTGACCGTAGTCATGAGTCTACTATGTTATCAGGGCGGAGGAGCGGTGAGAGATCGTGGCCGAGATTCGGCACGTGATCATGGCGGAGGTGCAGCGAATGTTTTGCAGCGGAGGAGTGGCGTGAGATTGTGGCGGAGGAGCAGTGAGAGATCGTGACGGAGATGCGGCAAAGCCGAGAGCCCAGGGGCAGTACGGGCCAGCCCACACTGCGATGTGTGCGCACACTAGGTCCGTGCAACAGAGCAGGTCTCCAGTCATCCTGGTTAACCCTTGCCACTGGATAAAGGCCTAGCTTGGTCAAGCCCGTGTGGTGGCTGACGTGCAACAGACAACACACGTTAAAAAAATCCACACACAGACATCTTCACCCCTGGAGTTCAGGATTGGAATATCGGGTCCTTCATTGAAACATCTGTGAACTCATCCCTTTTGGTGTGGAAGCAAGTCATCCTCGTTCGAGGGACCACCTATGATGATGATATGCATGCTAAACAGAGGAACCATCTCCGCCTCCTCCTGGGACAATACATGTGATATCAAGAAACAGCTAAGCACACTGGATACAGCAAAGACTATGGGCCCCAACAACATCCCAGCTGTAGTGAAGATTTGTGATCCCAGAACAGCAGCGCCTCCAGCCAATCTGTTCCATTACAGCTGCAACACTGGCATCGACTCGACAAAGTGGAAAACTGCCCAGGTATGTCCTGTTCGAAAAAGCAGGACCAATCCAATCCACCCAATTACTACCCCAACAGCCTACTCTCCATCATCAGCAAAGTGATGGAAGGTTTTGTCAACAGTGCTATTAAGCGGCAGTAAATCTCAAATAACTTGCTGACCAATGAGCAGTTTGGGTTCTGCCAGGATCACTCCCTCCCAGACCTCATTACAACCTTGGTCCAAACATGAACAAGAGAGTTGAATTCCAGGGGTGAGGCAAGAGCAACTGCCCTTGACATCAAGGCAGCACTTGACCAAGTGTGGCATTAAGGAGCCTTAGTAAAATGGAAATCAATGGGAACTAGGGGAAAAAAACTCCACTGGCTGGATTCATACCTACCACAAAGATGGTTGTGGTTGTAGGCCAATCATCTCAGCCCCAGGACATCACTGCAGGAGTTCCTCAGGGCAGTGTCTTAGGCTCAATGAACTTCAGCTGCTTCATCAATAACCTTCCCTCCACCATAAGGTCAGAAATGGGGAAGTCCGTTGATGATTGCACAGTGTTCAACTCCATTCACAACTCCTCAGATAATGGAGCACTCCGTGCCCGCATGCATCAAGATTTGGACAACATTCAGGCTTTGGCTGATTAAGGGGCAAGTAACATTCCTGCCACACAAGTGCTGGGCAATAACCATCTCCAACAAGAGAGAGTCTAGCCACCCCACCTTGACATTCAAGAGGATTACCATCACCAAATCCCCATCATCAACATACTGGGGTCACAGTTGACCAGAAATTAAACTGGACCAGCCACATAAATACTGTGCATACAGTAACAGGTCAGAGGCTGGGTATTCTGCAGCAAGTGACTCCCCTCCTGACTCCCGAAAGCCTTTACACCATCTACAAAGCACAAGTTAGGAATGTGATGGCATACTCTCCACTTGCCTGGATGAGAGCAGTTCCAACACTCAAGAAGCTCGATACCATCCAGGACAATGCAGCCCGCTTAAAAAGGCACCCCCATCCACCACCTTAAACATTCACTCCCTCCACTACCGTGCACAGTATCTGCAGTGTGTACCATCTACAAGATGTACTGCAGCAACTCGCCAAGGCTTCTTCGACAGCAGCTCTCAAACCCACGATCTCCAACTCCTAGAACGATAAGGGCAGCAGTCACATGAGAATACCACCACCTGCAAGTTCCCCTCCAAAAAAAAAAGCTAGTATCAGTAATGGTGACCAGCAAACTACCGGATGGTCGTAAAAACCCATCTGGTTCACTAATGTCCTTTATGGAAGGAAACCATGATCCCTTGCCCTATGTGGCTGACTCTTAACTGCCTTCCGAAATGGCCTAGCAAGCCACTTAGTTGTTCCAAATTGCTACGACAAAGTTACTGTGGGAGTACCTTCACCATAAGGACTGCGGCTCACCACCACCTTCTCAAGAGCAATTAGGGATGGGCAATAAATGTTAGCCTTGCCAGCGGCATCCACATCCCATGAACGAATAAATAAGAGTCACACACTATCATGACTTGGAAATATATAGCCGTTCCTTCATCGTAGCTGGGTCAAAATCCTGGAACTCCAGGAGTACCTTCACCTCACAGACTGCAACAGTTCAAGGTGGTGGTCATCACCACCTTATCAAGTGCAATTCGGGATGGGCAATAAATGCTGGCCTTACCAGCGACACCCACATCCCATGAATTAATTTTTTTTTAAAATTGCGATTTTACAACAATTTGGCAGCAAATCAAGGCCCGCAGCATTTTATGAGCTATTGCGGCTTTGTTTGTTTATTACATCTTAACTTCTTCATTGATACACTGCCTTTTAAACTGAAGACATTTCCTTTCATGTACACTGTACTGAACATTTCAAAGTTTGTTTGTAAATGTCAAGACATCTGGGAGGTTAGCAAATTTCAGGTTCCAGGATAAAATGGCTGCAAAAAAAAATTACAGGACCTTGCCAAATGCCTAATCAAGAGACAAATTGTTGTAAAATCGCAATTTAAAAAAAAAAATTAATTCATGGGATGTGGGTGTCGCTGGTAAGGCCAGCATTTATTGCCCATCCCGAATTGCACTTGATAAGGTGGTGAAGGTATAACAGGGTAAGGTGTTGAGAGAGAACATCCCAGAATATGGGGCAAGATGGTTGAAACCTCTGCCACCGACTGTAGAGCAGAGAAGGAGAAGTGGAGACCAGAATTGGAAGCAGAGGATTCAAGCGGGGAAATAGGACTGAAGTGGTTGCAGTGGTAATGAGGACAGAGGTATTCATAAATTATTTCTATCCCACCGGTCTCAAAAAAGCCAGCACATCACCCACAATAGTTTCTCTTCCTGTGCCCACATGGATAGCTCTAGAGTGCCACAGGATTTAATTCTCGGCCTCCCCAATTCCTCATTGATCAGCTGCCCCTCATATATTGATGATAGCCATCTTTACCACTCCGCTACTGCCCTTGATTCCATGACTGCCAGTACCTGTCCAACATCAAGTTATGCATGAGCCATGACTTCTTGCAGCTTAACAAAACCAAACCCATTCTCTGCAGCCTCTACCAGAAACTCAGTGCACGAGGCCAATCCAACCCCACATCCTGGATTCCGGCTCTAGCTCAACCCATTGATATGCAATTGCTGTCATGCTCGGTCATAAGCTGAGATTTACACCCCATATCCAATATTCCCCATTTCTACATTAATATAACCCAACTCCATCCCCATCTCATCGCCACTGCAACCCTTAACTCATGCCTTTGTCACCACCGGATGCTATTTTTCCAGTGCCCTCCTCATTGGCTTCATGAGGTTCACCCTATATAAACTTCAACTTATCCAGAATTCTTCTGCCCACATTCCACCCTGCACAAAGTCCCACTCATCTAATCACCTTGTCCTTGTTATTCTCAAAATCTCAACAATGTGCATTCATATAGCACCTCTAACATAGCAAAATGTCCCAAAGCATTCCAGAGGTTGGACCCAAGCAAGGGGACGATTAGGGGAGGAGGCCAAAGACGTAGGTTTTGCATGAGGAGAAAACAAGAAGTAAGACAAGGGACTGGATTTTCAGCAGGGTTTTCGCTGCGATTTGACCCTCCGCGGCAAAAAACCCAGTCGCAAAGCCCGGGCTGGATCCTCGGGTACCTGTTTGCGGTGGCGCTTCCAAGTACTGCCGGGGAGAAGTGCAACAACTCGGATTGCGTTTGCATCCGAGTTTCGGCACCCTCCCGACCCGTACGGCGTGCCCAGAATAGCGACAGGTCAAACCTGTTGGTGCAGCACTGCCAGCAGCAGTAAGTATGAAAACCTGCAAAAATAGCAAGTTAGTTTTTTTTTGCTGCGATTAGATAGTTAAAGATCTTGTAAATGTATTTGGAATGTTTTTTGGAATTTTTTGCCCCCCCCTCCCAAGGCCTCTCTCGCAGCGCTCCCGGACTGAAGTTGCCGAAACTCGTGGTTTGCGCCGCAAATGCGTGTGCAATGCCTCCCTGCAACAGATGTAAAGGTCAAAAGTTCAGGCTAAAAATGGTAGTGCACTGAAAACGGTAAGTTTCACGTATCGCAACCGTTAAAAGCCCCGAAAGCTGAAAATCCGGCCCACTGAGAGTGGGGTTCAAATGTGAGGCTAATATAGTTGAAAGTTCTACCACCTATGGTAGAACAAAGGGAGGAGAACATGCATTAGATCAAACATGACAGAACAGAAGATACCAGTAGGTGCGTAGGGTTGGAGGATGTTCAAACAGTAGGAAGGAGCTGACAGTGGAGGGATTGGAGGATAACAATTTTGAAATTTGTGTTGTGAGAGATGGGAGCCAATTGATGTTGGCATAGGTAGAGCTAGGAGGTGAATGGAATTTTATGTTGGATAAGATGCAGGTGGCAGAGATCGAGATGGATTGAACAGTGAGGTTATGCACCATAAGATTGAGTTTTAGTAGGCATTCAAGGTTGATGTAATCAGTGGCTAATGTCGAGTTCCTAATGGTTTTAGTCTAGCCTTTGTTGAGATACAGAACATTCCAGTTCACCTATGACTATGTTGGACAGGCAGTTGGACAGCAGTGACAGTCGTGGAATGAAGAGCTGTGGTGAAAGTGAGGTTAAACAGAGTATCTGGATATGTATATGAAAGCTGGCTCCATGCTTACAGAACAAAAATCTAGACGAGATATTATGGCACTTAACAAGCAGGAAAATCCAATCTCATCATTCAATGAAAGCAAGCTCAGCATTTTGCCCAATATTACAGCTTATTATGAAGAGCACCTCAAAGGAGAAAAGCTTTGCCAGTGACATCAACAGTTTATCAGTAAAAACAAAATGAAAGAAACCCTGAAATCATAAAATATACAAGTAGTTCATGACTGCAGGACATTCCAAAGTACCTCATAGGCAATGAAGCACTTTTGAAGTGCAGTCACTGTTATAGGAAAATGCACCAGTCAATTTGCGCACAGCCAGGTCCCACAAACATAAATAACTAGATGATCTGTTTTTCTTTATAAAAATGATTTTGGTTGAGGAATAAATGTTGCCCAGCTCACTGGGACAACTCTCCTGCTCTTCTTTGAATAGCCCCATGGGATCTTTTACAACAAGCCAAGACGGCAGGTGGAGCCTCATTTTAACATCTCATCCAAAAGATGGCAACTCTGACAGTGCAGCAGTTCCTCAGTACTGACTGAAGTGTCAGCCTAGATTATGTCCTTCATTCTCTGGAGTGGGGCTTGAACCCACAACCTGACTAATCGGTGAGAGTTAACAACCAAGCCAATGCAGACAGTCAAAATCAGCTGAACTTCTAATTCGGATTGCTGTCCGGCAATCTCTGCTGGTGTGCACGTACAGAGAGTGTCGCTGGCAAAGCTTTTCTCCTTTGAGGTGCACTTCATAATAAGCTGTAATATTGGGCAAAATGCTGAGCTTGCTTTCATTGAATGATGAGATTGGATTTTCCTGCTTGTTAAGTGCCATAATATCTCGTCTAGATTTTTGTTCTGTAAGCATGGAGCCAGCTTTCATATACATATCCAGATACTCTGTTTAACCTCACTTTCACCACAGCTCTTCATTCCACGACTATCACTGCTGTCCAACTGCCTGTCCAATTTAGTCATAGGTGAACTGGAATGTTCTGTATCTCAACAAAGGCTAGACTAAAACCATTAGGAACTCAACATTAGCCACTGATTACATCAACCTTGAATGTCTACTAAAACTCAATCTTATGGTGCATAACCTCGCTGTTCAATCCATCCCGATCTCTGCCACCTGCATCTCATCCAACATAAAATTCCATTCACCTCCTAGCTCTACCTATGCCAACATCAATTGGCTCCCATCTCTCACAACACAGATTTAAGAAGGATAGACAGAAAGGAAAAGGAGGCGGGGTGGCGATACTGATTAAAGAGGAAATTAATGCAATTGTAAGGAAAGACATTAGCTTGGATGATGTGGAATCGGTATGGGTGGAGCTACGGAATACCAAAGGGCAGAAAACACTAGTGGGAGTTGTGTACAGACCTCCAAACAGTAGTAGTGATGTTGGGGAGGGCATCAAACAGGAAATTAGGGGTGCATGCAATAAAGGTGCAGCAGGTATCATGGGTGACTTTAATATGCATATGGATTGGGCTAACTAAACTGGAAACAATACGGTGGAGGAGGATTTCCTGGAGTGCATAAGGGATGGTTTTCTAGACCAATATGTCGAGAAACCAACTAGGGGGGAGGCCATCTTAGACTGGGTGTTGTGTAATGAGAGAGGATTAATTAGCAATCTCGTTGTGCGAGGCCCCTTGGGGAAGAGTGACCATAATATGGTGGAATTCTACATTGGGATGGAGAATGAAACAGTTAATTCAGAGACCATGGTCCAGAACTTAAAGAAGGGTAACTTTGAAGGTATGAGGTGTGAATTGGCTAGGATAGATTGGTGAATGATACTTAAGGGGTTGACAGTGGATGGGCAATGGCAGACATTTAGAGACCGTATGGATGAACTACAACAATTGTACATCCCTGTCTGGTGTAAAAGTAAAAAAGGGAAGGTGGCTCAACCGTGGCTATCAAGGGAAATCAGGGATAGTATTAAAGCCAAGGAAGTGGCATACAAATTGGCCAGAAATAGCAGCGAACCCGGGGACTGGGAGAAATTTAGAACTCAGCAGAGGAGGACAAAGGATTTGATTTGGGCAGGGAAAAATAGAGTACGAGAGGAAGCTTGCAGGAAACATTAAAATGGATTGCAAAAGCTTCTATAGATATGTAAAGAGAAAAAGGTTAGTAAGACACACGTAGGTCCGCTGCAGTCAGAATCAGGGGAAGTCATAACTGGGAACAAAGAAATGGCAGACAAATTGAACAAGTACTTTGATTCGGTATTCAGTGAGGACACAAACAACCTTCCGGATATAAAAGGGGTCAGAGGGTCTAGTAAAAAGGAGGAACTGAGGTTCCTTATTAGTCGGGAAATTGTGTTGGGGAAATTGATGGGATTGAAGGCCGATAAATCCCCAGGGCCTGATGGACTGCATCCCAGAGTACTTAAGGAGGTGGCCTTGGAAATAGCGGATGCATTGACAGTCATTTTCCAACATTCCATAGATTCTGGATCAGTTCTTATGGAGTGGAGGGTAGCCAATGTAACCCCACTTTTTAAAAAAGGAGGGAGAAAAAACACGGAATTATAGACCGGTCAGCCTGACATCGATAGTGGGTAAAATAATGGAATCAATTATTAAGGATGTCATAGTAGCGCATTTGGAAAGAGGTGACATGATAGGTCCAAGTCAGCATGGATTTGTGAAAGGGAAATCATGCTCGACAAATCTTCTGGAATTTTTTGAGGATGTTTCCAGTAGAGTGGACAAGGGGGAACCAGTTGATGTGGTGTATTTGGACTTTCAGAAGGCTTTCGACAAGGTCCCACACAAGAGATTAATGTGCAAAGTTAAAGCACATGGGATTGGGGGTAGTGTGCTGACGTGGATTGAGAACTGGTTGGCAGAGAGGAAGCAAAGAGTAGGAGTAAATGGGGACTTTTCAGAATGGCAGGCAGTGACTAGTGGGGTACCGCAAGGTTCTGTGCTGGGGCCCCAGCTGTTTACATTGTACATTAATGATTTAGAGGGGATTAAATGTAGTATCTCCAAATTTGAGGATGACACTAAGTTGGGTGGCAGTGTGAGCTGCGAGGAGGATGCTATGAGGCTGCAGAGTGACTTGGATAGGTTAGGTGAGTGGGCAAATGCATGGCAGATGAAGTATAATGTAGATAAATGTAAGCTGGTAAAAACAGAGAGACAGACTATTATCTGAATGGTGACAGATTAGGAAAAGGGGAGGTGCAACGAGACCTGGGTGTCATGGTACATCAGTCATTGAAGGTTGGCATGCAGGTACAGCAGGCGGTTAAGAAAGCAAATGGCATGTTGGCCTTCATAGCGAGGGGATTTGAGTACAGGGGCAGGGAGGTGTTACTACAGTTGTACAGGGCCTTGGTGAGGCCACACCTGGAGTATTGTGTACAGTTTTGGTCTCCCAACATTGAGGAAGGACATTCTTGCTATTGAGGGAGTGCAGCGAAGGTTCACCAGACTGATTCCCGGGATGACGGGAGTGACGTATCAAGAAAGACTGGATCAACTGGGCTTGTATTCACTGGAGTTCAGAAGAATGAGAGGGGATCTCATAGAAACGTTTAAAATTCTGACGGGTTTAGACAGGTTAGATGCAGGAAGAATGTTCGCAATGTTGGGGAAGTCCAGAACCAGGGGTCACAGTCTAAGGATAAGGGGTAAGCCATTTAGGACCGAGATGCGGAGGAACTTCTTCACCCAGAGAGTGGTGAAACTGTGGAATTCTCTACCACAGAAAGTTGTTGAGGCCAATTCACTAAACATATTCAAAAAGGAGTTAGATGAAGTCCTTACTACTAGGGGGATCAAGGGGTATGGTGAGAAAGCAGGAATGGGGTACTGAAATTGCATGTTCAGCCATGAACTCATTGAATGGCAGTGCAGGCTCGAAGGGTCGAATGGCCTACTCCTGCACTTATTTACTATGTTTCTAGGACAAGAGCAGATGCAGCTGTGATGCCTTGCCTGCTGTCTCCAACCCCTGCAGTTGCAACACTCTGTCGAATCTCGTACTTTAAAAGGAGAAACGCTGAAATAGCACCAATGGAACCAGCAAGAAGCAAGTGTCATGTGTAGAGAAGGGGAAAGAAAACCTTCACCTTAACACATGAAAGTTACCCTTGTGCACTTTCTCCCAGTGCAGTCCATTATAAAGCACTGCAACCAGTAATCAAGCTGAGAGGCAACCACAGATTCAACTACTAGATTAGAATGACAAGCAACATTGGCATTTGAAATGAAAACTATTCACAAGTAATCTCTATGGTTTTCAAAATAGTTTCAAAAATTAGCAATTAAACAGATTATAATGGCTTACCTAAAGAGCTGGTAACCAGGCTCATGGTTGTGGATTTCTGCAATGAAACAGAAATAAACACACATTTTAATACTAAATCTAAGCCATATTGCAGAATAACATTTTTAGCATCTTTAAAATAACCGTACACATTATTATGCAAATCGTGCAGCAGACTGAGGATCTGAGAGGATAAAAACAGTATAAGCACCAGACACTACGGATGCATATCACGATCCATTAACAAGAGCTGCACACGTACAACTTTGGCATTCTATATGCTCTTACAGAAGCCAGCCAGCAGTATGTATAAATTGTTAAGCACAGTACATAGGGCCCAAGTTTCAGGCCACGCCTAGAACGGCGCAGCCCCGACCTGGACGCCCGTTTTTCGCGTCACAAAGTGCGCCTAAAGAAAACCTCCAGATTCTCCGGCTCCCTGCTGGTCCTCTGGAGCCGGGCGCGGTGCAGCAAGAGCTGTAGGGGGCGGAGCTAGGTCCCTGCGCTGAAAACAGTGCCGGGACCTCTGCACATGCGCACTACAGTGGGCGCACATGTGCAGTAGCTCCAGACGTCCAAAACTGTGTGTGAGGGGTCCGAAGCACGCAGCCCCTAGCCCTGGCCCAATGGCCTCACTGGGGCTGCATGCATAAGGCTCCTCCCATGCCCAGCTCCTGCTTCCTCCCAACCCGACTCCCGCTCTCTTCTCCCCCTCCCCGCCTGCACCGGACCTGACCCGACTCCCGCTTCTCCCCCCGCCCCCGGACCGGACCGGCGCCCCCACCTGACCTGACCTCCCTCCCAGTCTCCCTCCCCCCCGACCCGACCTCCCTCCTGACCCAACCTGACCTCCCTCCCCGACACTAACCAACCCGCGCTCCCTCCCTCCCCCCTACCCGAACCAACCCGACCTCCATCCTCCACCCCCCCGACCCGACCGCCCCCCACCCCCCGGACCGGACCCGACCCGCGCTCCCCCCGACCCGACACGCGCTCCCGACCCCGGACCCGACGCCACCTACCTGTAAATCTGGTGCTGGGGACCGGGCCCTGTCCGAAGTCTTGGGCCCGGCCGGGCACGGCCCTGTCCGAAGTCTTGGGCCCGGCCGGGCCTGGCCCGTTCAGCCTTCCCCCCTCCCTCCTTCTCCTTCTCCTCTCCTTCCCCTTCTTCTCTCCCCCCCCTTCCCCCCCTTTCCCACCCCCCTCCCTTTCCGCTTCCCCTCCCCCTCTCCTCCCCCCTTTCCCTCTCCCCTCCTCCCCTCTCCCCCTGCCCCCCTCCCTGTCAGAAACACAGACACTGACAGACAGAGAGTGAGACACACACAGACAGACAGAGAGATAGAGACACTGACAGAGACACACTGGGGGGGGAATTCCAACACACTGTTGGAGGGCTCCCGGTGCTGCAGTCAGTAAGTAGAAAATGTTTTATTTATTGATGTTTTTAAAAAAAAATTATTAATTTTTTTTGATTGAGTTATTGGTTGATTTATTGATGTTATCATCATTTATTGTTGATGATGGCTCTTTATTTGTAAAACTGAAGTGTTTAATGTTTGTAAACTTCCCTTTAAACCCCCCCCCCCCCCCACCCCCATTCTCTACGCCAGATTTTCTAAATTGTAGACAAGGTTTTTTCGAGCGTACAAAAATCTTCACTTACTCCATTCTAAGTTCGTTTGGAGTAAGTTTTCACTGCCGAAACTTTGAAAACAGGCGTAAGTGGCCGGACTTTTGAAAAAAAAATTCTGTTCCAAAGTGAAACTGTTCTAACTGACTAGAACTGGAGCAAACTAAATGCCGAGAATTTGAATTTCTAAGATACTCCGTTCTACACCAGTTGCTCCGAAAAATCAGGAGCAACTGAGGCCGAAACTTGGGCCCATAGTTTGGGTACTGTAATTTTCTAGGGTTCCTAACTTTAGCAAATGAAAAATAGCTAGATTTTTTTTAAAAAAGAAGTCCAAGCCACAGTAACCCTTCAAAAATCAAACTCTTTTCTGGAAAGATTGGTGCAGAAATATTATTCACCCAGAGAGTGGTGAACCTGTGGAATTCTCTACGACAGAAAGTTGTTGAGGCCAATTCACTAAATATATTCAAAAAAGAGTTAGATGTAGTCCTTACTACTAGAGGGATCAAGGGGTATGGCGAGAAAGCAGGAATGGGGTACTGAAGTTGCATGTTCAGCTATGAACTCATTGAATGGCAGTGCAGGCTCGAAGGGCCGAATGGCCTACTCCTGCACCTATTTTCTATGTTTCTATTAGTTACTTCTGCACTTGTATTGCCGAATTACTTCAGGAAGCAGCTCAGCCATACCTGCAGAAACTCCTGCTACTGTGGAAACTATCTCATTTATATTTCAGGATGGTTTCATGCTAGGTTAAGGTCACTAAAATCTGCACACTTTTTTTTTTGAAGTCACAGTTCAGGATTATTTCCCACTATCAGAGTGCATTCCACATGGTACCATCCTACAGCACCGGCTCCTGCCTTGCAAAGAATAGGAAGGGGACAAAAATACAACTGAAAATAACTGCTGACAAATGAGCTTTATATACTGCCATAAAAATAAATTTGGGAATCTATTAAAAGCCGACGTGTTGGCAGTTTTACACAATTCCAGATATAGCAAACAGCTAAATTCACAATTATTTGGTTCGACTTTATCAAGTCACACAAGTTCCTTTAAGGATTCATCAATAGGAGTTATATAAAGGTTTGTTTATGGCGTAGTTCATTTAACCATACTGCATATTACAGAATTTTCTATTCTACTATCCCTTCTCAGTTTGTTCCAGTTTGCTGTTCCCTCTCCTCCAGTTCATTCCCATTAGACTTCCAACAAAAAAAATCATATCAGATAGATTTGATTCCTTTGTCGTGGTTTTGGTTAACCTCCCCAGCCAAACCCACAGCAGAACATGAAGTTTTTAAAAAACCTGCTACGCTCAAGACAATAATTCAACTTTAGGGATTTGCTGCCATTTTAAGTAACTAAAGTTGTATAGTTGCATTTTATATGACAGCAGAACTTAAACAAGTCTCCATTTCTCAGTGATGAACTGTTATTACTTAACTCGAAGTGACTAGGTCACGATTCTTAATCCTTCAGCGTGGATATCAATTGTGAAGCATCCAGCCAGTGAATAACCACTCCAATTGTTTACATTAGAATCTCAGAATACTGCCTTCAAATTTCTCCTAACAGATCAATTATTCTCCATTTTAAACAAAGATCAATGTCAATTTTATTAATCCTGTGGGAGAACTCGCACGATTGCACAACCTAGTTGTTTGTAGCTTTAGTAAACAGTCCCTTCACAACATCTCATGAGAAAATGATTTCTGCAGGAATTTCTACACTCCCCTTGGTCAAAGTGTTGTAGTGCAGCGCAGATTAGATCCCCAAATACACAGAAGGAAACAAAAAAAATCTCCCAGCAGTAATGCTGGCAATGAAGAGGGAGAAAATATTCAACCCTTTTATCACTGATTTATTTTCATGTCTCTCAGGATGCACAGAGCCGCTATGGTATGTTTCACAAATTAGAACTGGAGTATGGAGGTGAACGTCAAGTTAAATAAAGAATGGCAAGAAATCCCTCTGTAAATTTTACTTAAAAAGGACAAAGGATAAACAGCCAATGAAAATATTAGTTTATCACTGATTAAAGTATCGGCGTGATTCCAGGCAACGACTAAATGCTGCGCAGTGGCTTTCTGGCGCAGAACTCTTTCCGGGTCATTGCCCACTTAAAGTATTAGCTGCAATAGAAATAGCACCCAGCTTATAAACAAACCAGTGGTTAGATCAGGAAATGCAATTGTAATCACATCAGTTATCTATCTCAACACATGGCAAAAGAATTAATGACAGGATACCTCTATTTGACTCAAGTCTGAATTACTATTACAACAATGACATCAGAGATGTCTGCGCTCCTCTAACTCTTTCCTCGAGCATCCCTGATTATAACTGCTCAACCAGCGGTGGCCGTGCCTTCAGCTTCCTAGGCCCCAAGCTCTGGAACTCCCTCCATAAACCTCTCCGCCTCTCTTCTCCTTTAAGATGCTCCTTAAAACCTACCTCTTTTACCAAGCTTTTGTCATCTGCCGTAATTTCTTATGTGGCTCGGTGTCAAATTTATTTGTTTTGTATTAAAACACATCTGTGAAGCGCCTTGGGACGTTTTACTACGTTAAAGGTGCTATATAAATACAAATTGTTGTTGTTGTACTATTATGCATTGTAAATGGTAGGGCAAAAGGTCCTCCTTCAGTTGATCAGGTAGTTTACAGATATTAGGCAAAAAGCAAGGTGTTTACCCACAGAGAATGACTACCTAGAAGAATGGAAAAGGAGAAGTCCCTTTGGGCTATTCGTGTGTACCCCCTAGTGGCCAACTTGAGAGCAAATCAGTCAGTGCTGAGGTGAGAAAAAATAGCTCCAAATTCAAGTAAAAACCAAGCCAATAAAAAGGTACATGAAATTATACAGTATTTGGTGAAATACCCTTAATAGATATATCTCTTCAAAACTGTTTAAATCTATTTTTAAATTACTAATATTGTGTAAAACAAGTTTGTAACTTCAAACTCCTTCATTGATACTAGTGAATGAAATGTGCCAGTGTTAATTATGCTTCAAACACACAGCAACTTGTATTTATATAGTGCCTTTAATGTAGTGAAATATCCCAAGGCACTTCACAGGAGTATTATGAGATAAAACAATTTGACATCAAACCACCTAAGGAGAAATTAAGGCAGATGACCAAAAGCTTGGTCAAAGAGGTAGTTTTTAAAGGAGGAAAGAGAGGTAGAGAGGCGGAGAGGTCCAGGCAGGGAGTTCCAGAGCTTGGGGCCTAGGCAACAGAAGGCACGGCCACCAATGGTTGAGTGGTTATAATCAGGGATGCTCAAGAGGGCAGGATTGGAGAAGCGCAGACATCTCGGGGGAGTTGTGGGGCTGGAGATTACAGAGATAGGGAGGGGCAAGGCCATTGGGGGATTTCAAAACAAGGATGAGAATTTTGAAATTGAGGCATTGATTAACCGGGAGCCAATGTTGGTCAGCAAACACAGGGGTGATGGGTGAGCGGGATTTGGTGCGAGTTAGGACGCCGCAGCCGAGTATTGGATCACCTCTAGTTTACATAGGGTAGAATGTGGGAGGCCAGCCAGGAGTGCGTTGGAATAGTCAAGACTAGAGGTAACAAAGGCATGGATGAGGGCTTCAGCAGCAGATGATCTGAAGTAAGGGCGGAGTCGGCAATGTTACGGAGGTGGAAATAGGCGGTTTTAGTTATCCTGCAGATAAGTGATCGAAAGTTCATTTCAAGGTCAAATATGACACCAAGGTTGCGAACAGTCTGAGGCTGAACCAGACAGAAGTTGGGGAGAGGGATGGAGTCAGTGGCTAGTAAACGGAGTTTGTGGCGGGGACCGAAAACAATGGCTTTGGTCTTCCCAATATTCAATTAAGAGAACATTTTTGCTCATCCAGAACTCCAAATTGATATGGTTTATTAAACTATTTAAGGACAAATTTTAAATTGTCGTTGTCTCATTATTGTATGTCCATTGTGCCCCTTAGTGGGTTGAATCCACATTGCGTCTCTGGGAGGAGCTCTTCAGCCACTGGGAGAAGGTGAATGAGGAAGATTCTTGCGATGACTTTCCCTGTGGCAGACAGCAGGGAAACTCCTCTGTAATTAACGTTGACTGGTCACCTTTCTTGAAGATGGTCACGATTACAGCGTCTGAGATCCCCTGGCATGCTCTCCAGCCTTCCCAATAAGAAAAATAAGTTTGTGGATTCGCGCCAATGGTGCTTCTCTGTCATGCTTTAATGCTTCGGTGGGGATTTCATCTGCTCCGGAGGCCTTGTTCTTCAGTGGTTGGATGGCCTTTTCAATCTCATACTGGGCTGGGGTTGTACTGAGATGGTGGCGGGAGGCATGCTGCGGGATGGAGTCGAGGACACTCACGTCAAAGACAGTGTCTCAGTTAAGGAGACTTTCGAAGTGCTCCTTCCAGCGGGCATTGCCTCTATATCCTTGATGAGTACCTCTCCGCTCTTGGCCCTCAGTGGAGTCGGGCCTTGGGTGCTTGGGCCGTAGGTGGTCATGACTGCGCTAAAGAATCCACGCACATCATGATCGTCAGCTAGTTGCTGGATCTCCTGCGCTTTTTCCACCCACCATCTGTTCTTTAGGTCACGAGTTTCACGTTGGACCCCGGCCTTCAGACGTCTATAGAGTTGCTTCCTTGCTCTCAAGATGTGTTGCTTTTCCAGCTCAAGAATGCACTTGCAGCTTATTAGCGCCTGAATCTTGCGGTCGCTCTCGTCGAATCAGTCTTGATGTTTCCTGGTCGAGTGACCAAGTGTCTCTTCACAGATGCTAATTATGGAGGCCTTGAGGGCAGACCAGGTACTGTGGGCACTCTGCATCTCCGGTTCCCTGGAAATAGTCAGGTTGGTTGTGAGGCGCTGGCTAAATAAGGCTTTCTTAGCAGGGTCTTTGAGTGCTCCAGCATTGACTTTCGTGCGGCAGCATTTCTGTTGCCATCGCTATTTTGGGGCTATATTGATGGAATTGACAGAGCGGAATAGGCGGTGGTTAGTCCAGCAGTCAGCAGCTCCTGTCATGGCGCGGGTGATGCGGATGTCCTTGCAGTCCCTTGCTCGGACGATGACATAGTCTAGCAGATGCTAGCGTTTGGAGCATGGGCATTACCATGAGGCCTTGTACGTGTGTCTCTGACAGAACACCGCGTGTCAAATTCAAGAAAAATGCAGGGAGCAGCACCAGCCTCTGTTCATGGCCTTTTTTTGACCTCAAAGGTTCGACACCGATAGGGATTATGGAGTGTCCTCCTCAAATTCGGCTACCCTCAAACATTTGTCACAATCCTCCGCCTGCTCCATGATGACATGCAAGCCATGATCGTGATCAACAGATCCACCACAGACTCAATACACGTGCGCACTGGGGACAAGCAAGGCTGTGTCAACGCTCTTCTCGATCTTCCTTGCTGCAATCCTCAATAAGCTCCCCGCTGGAGTGGAGCTAATCTATAAAACAAACGGGAAACTGTTCAACCTCCGTCGCCTCCAGTCCAGATCCAAGGTCGTCTCATCCTCTGTTATTGAATTACAGTATGCAGACGATGCTTGCATTTGCGCCAACTCCAAACCATCGTCAACACCTTCACCGAAGTGTACGAGAGTATGGGCCTTACACTAAACATCTGTAAGACAAAGGTTCTCTACCAACCTGCCCCGCCACATAGTACTGCTCCCGATTTTCGAGATCCATGACGAGGCCTTGAACAACGTGGACCATTTTCCATACTTTGGGAGCCTTAGCCAAGGGCAGACATAGATGACGAATTCCAACACCGCCTTCAGTGTGCCAATGCAGCCTTCGGTCACCTGAGGAAGGTGGTGTGTGAAGACCAGGACCTCAAACCTGGCACCAAGTTCATGGTCTACAGAGCAGTAGTGATACCCGCCCTCCTATATGCTTCAGAGACATGGATTATGTACAGCAAGCACCTCAAAGCACTGGAGAAATACCACCAATGCTGCCTCCGCAAGATTCTGCAAATACATTGGCAGGATAGACGCCCCAACATCAGTGTTCTCGCTCAGGCCCACATCCCCAGCATCGAAGCGTTAACCATGCTCGATCAACTCCGTTGGACGGACCACATTGTTTGCATGCCCGATACTAGACTCCCAAAACAAACGTTCTACTCAGAGCTCCAACACAGCAAGCGAGCCCCAGGTGGCCAGAGGAAACGCTTCCTGGATATCCTCAAAGCCTCCTTGAAAAAGGGCAATATCCCCACCGACACCTGGGAATCCCTGGCCCCAGACCACTCAAAGTGGAGGAGAAACATCCGGGAAGGCGCTTAGCATCTGGAGTCTCTTCACAGAGCACGCGCAAGTCAAGCGCAAACAGCAGAAGGAGCGCATGACAACCCAAGCACCCCACCCACCCGTCCCTACAAGTACTATCTACCCCACCTGTGACAGAAACTGTAGATCCCACATTGGACTCAGTCACCTGGGAACTCATTAGTGTGGAAGCAAGTCATCCTCGACTCAGAGACTGCCTAAGATGATTATAGTAGTCTTTAGAAACAGAGTTATTTCTGTTCAATCTCCCAATAGACTTAAGCTAATTTACTACTCGTCACTGATGTCTTATAATCTTACAAGCCTTAAGAGCATTAAAATGCTATTTCTTCATTGAGGAAAGTAAACTGGCTGGTTTAAAAACCAGCATTGACCCAGTTCTGCAAACAGGGCACTCTTCAGCTCTTTGAGTCAAGCATTGGTCAGTTCTGTAAATTCTACAATTTTTTTGTTACTCTGTCAAGTTTAGGGATTTCTGACTATGCCAACACAGGAGGATTTTGGTGCATTAAAAAAGCTATTATTAAATTCAATGTGCCTTTTAATGAGTTAAATTCATAGAATATCAGAACTGGGAAATGTAGATTAGGATCCAGATTAAGCATCTGAACCAGAATTCTTCAGACCATGGGAGTTAGCCTAGGTATCCCAGTGAACATCCACAGATCTTGTCATGCTGAGAATATACTTTTGGGAAACAGATAGCTGGTTTGTTTGACAGGCTACAGGAAAATTCTTGAATGGGGAAGGAGTTGTGAGGGGCAGTCTTGAATAAGAAGAAAAAGGACAATCGGAAAAAGGACATTAAGTCAGCCAATCCAATTTGGTATGTGAAGGAAGCCCAGCTTCATGAGAGAAATCTTGTTCATCTTAAGCTCAGGGCCTGCCAGAACTAGAAGGTTGTGTAGGAAAAAAAGTTAAGTTACCTATTAACGTAGAATAGTGTGGTGTAGTTTTTCATTAAAAAAAATTCACAAGGAGTAGTTTGAACTTAACTGAATTTTAATTGTAACTGTCATTATACATTCACTTGTCTGTAAAGTAAAGCAGTTTATCAATTTGTATTTGGCCTCATCTCGCAGAAATGTTTGCAGTCATCTGCTGAAAGACTGGAGACATGCATGTGAAGGCACGCGAGAAAGACACAATATCCAATCAGATGTCATGGGAGAGCTATTATATGATTAGTTATTGGGCAGTACAGGCACATTCCTGAATGCAAGAATCGCTTACAGGACCGACTTGCACTACTGAATCCAAGAGAATATCTAAGGCAGACTCAAAATCTGTAAATTAAATGGAAGGAATTTATTAGGCATTGTGCTAGTTGAATCAAACAACATCTGATATTATCAAAGGAACTTATGGCCAATCACCATTGAATCTTTGGACAAGGTTGCATAACCTTAGGTTAAAGTACCTGCCTTTGAAACCTCGAGGCAGGATTATTTCCATGCCCTCCCTTTTGCCTCATCGTCCTCCACAAACTCTTCCCATATCGTGACCCACTAGCCAATCCCCATTTTTCGATGACCAACACTGGCTCTATGCCTCCAATGTAGTAAGTTTAAACTCCTTGCCCTCATTTTCAAATTCCACCATTGCCATGAAGCGATTTGAAGACATATGGCCCATTTGATCTATCCACCACCGTCAGTTTTATATCCCCAACCCCACCCCCTTTTGTCTGCCATCTTCGTTGTTATTAACAGTTACATAGTAGTACAGTAAGACAGGTAAATACAGGACTCAGAAAAGACATGCAACATTGGATTGCAACACTAGGAAGCTGAAGGGACAGAGTATTGTCTGAACAAGTATGGCTATTCTCTTCTAGAACATGCATGTTTTACATATGATCCAAAAGATGCATTTAAATTAATGTTGAGTGCTGCAATATGATCATTTCTGCTATGCAGTGTTTCAGTTGGCAAGTGAACTTCAACATAGTCAAGTGAGAGTTAGTACATTTTGGGAGGAAGAATAAGGAGGCCACATACTCCTTGGAAAATAAGTGTCTAAATGGGATAGAGGAGCAGAGGGATCTGGGGATACGGATACACAAATCACTAAAAATAGCAACACAGGTTAATAAGGCCAATAAAAAAAACAAATAAAGCACCAGAGTTTATTTCTGGAGGGATAGAATTCAAAAGCAGAGAAGTTATGTTAAACTTGTATCGAACCTTGGTTAGACCGAGAGTATTGTGAACAGTTCTGGTCTCCATATTATAAAAAGGCACTGGAGAAGGTACAAAAAATTTACTAGAATGATACCAGAACTGTGAGGTTATATTAATCAGGAAAGATTGAACAGGCTGGGGCTCTATCCTCTAGAAAAGAGAAAACTGAAGTGTGACCTGATGGAAGTTTTTAAGTTTATGAAAGGGCTTGATAGGGTAGACATAGGAAAGATGTTTCCACTTGAGAGCGAGACCAGAACTAGGGGCCATAAATACAATATAGTCACTAATAAATCCAATAGGGAATTCAGGAGAAACGTTACCCCCCCCCACAGAGTGGTTAGAATATGGAACTTGGTAGCACAAGGAGCAGCTGAGGCAACTAGCATAGATACATTTAAGGGGAAGATAGATAAACACATGAGAGAGAAAGATATGCTGATGGGGTTAGATGAAGGAGGCTCATGTGGAGTATAAGCATGGACCTGTTGGGCTGAATAGCCTGTTTCTGTGCTGTAAATACTATGCAATTCTCTAGGCAATATTAGTTTAGAATATTGATGCACTATGGATGCAAGTCCTTAATCTTCTAAAAACATCATTTTCCTATAGAAAATAAAAATTGAATTAAGTTTTCATGCCACAGGTGAAACAGGCACCTTTATAAATTTTAGCTACATTCCCCAATTCAAGTTAAGTCTTTCTTGGCCAAGTGCGAAATGCTGCTGAGTCCACAGAATTCTTTCCACAAATGTTGTGCAACAAGTTACAAATTTATATGGGATATAGTCATACTGAACCCCTGGGAGTAATGAAAGGCTCTACATTTTACATTCTTCAGTGCACTAGCAGACTTCTCAGTAACTTGGATGTTTTTGTTATATTACAAGGACAAAAATGAAACACTTAAACTAAAGTCCTGACTGCCTGCTCATGTGGGTGTAAAAGATCTGATGTAATTATTCAAAGAATAGCACAGGAGTTCCCCAATGTCCTGGTCAACCTTTATCCCTCAACTAACACCACCAAAACAGATTATCTCTTATCTCATTGCCGTTTGTAGAACCTTGCAATGCTTCGGGATATCCTGAGGATGTAAAAGGTGCGGTATAAATGCAAGTTGTTTCTTCCAGGTTTTTGCACCCAATAGTAACTGGATTGTACTCAAAGCTCTTTGGACGTTTGAGAAACAATGAAGTGCGATATAAATCTATTATTTTTCTTTTAATGAACATCCATCAAAGATCACCGCTATGCTGCACATTTAAATATTGTCTTTTGTTTGCATCTACAAAATTGGCCATCACAATAATTCTCAACTTTGTTATGCAGTCTTGACATATGTACTACTGATATCATCATCATAGGCAGTTCCTCGGAGTCAAGGATAATTTGCTTCAACTCAAAATGAGTTCTCAGGTGAGTGAGTCGTCCAATGTGGGACCTACAGTCTCTGTCACAGGTGGGGCAGATAGTGGTTGAAGGAAAGGGTGACTGGAGAGCCTGGGTTGACGCACGCTCCTTCCGCTGTCTACGCTTGGTTTCTGCTTGCTCTCGGCGATGGAACTTGAGGTGCTTAGTGCCTTCCCGGATGCTCTTCCTCCACTTTGGGCCGTCTTGGGCCAGGGATTCCCAGGAGTCAGTGGGGATGTTGCGCTTTGTCAAGGAGGCTTTGAGGATGTCCTTGACGCATTTCCTCTGCCCATCTGGGGCTCGCTTGCTGTGTCGAAGCTCCACATAGAGTGCTTGCTTTGGGAGTCTCAACGGAGCTGATCGAGCTACAGTACGCAGACGACATTTGCGTCTGCGCACACTCAGAGACCGAACTCCAAGCCATCGTCAATACCTTCACCGAGGCATATGAGAGCATGGGCCTAACACTAAATATCCATAAGACAAAGATCCTCTACCAATCTGATCCCGCCACACAGCACCGCCCTCCCAATTAGCAAAATCCACGATGAGGCCTTGGACAACTTGGACCATTTTCCATACCTCAGGAGCCTACTGTCAGCAAGAGCAGACATTGACGACAAGGTCCAACACTGCCTTCAGTGCACCAGCACAGCCTTCAGAAGAGGGCGTTTGAAGACCAGGACCTCAAATCCGGCACCAAGCTCATGGTCTACAGGGCAGTAGTGATACCCACCCTCCTATACTGATATCAACCTACAGCAGTTTGTTTATATTTAATATGCTCAAAACCATGTGTGCTAACTTGATACACTGATTCAACCTCTACTAACAGCAGTTAAATGTTTTCAGTACATTTCTCAAACATATTACAATGGGCAACTTGGGATCAAAACTGCCCATTATAAATTTGGGTCTTGGCTTGGATATTCACTCACATACAGTGATACTGCTTACTCCCATTAGTGGTCCTTACTTTTAACAACATAAGCAGTGTAACCCAGGGGTGCAACAATAGAACCCACATCGGTTCTGAATTAAATATTTGCGTTTTTTGCACATGCAACTCTCCAATCTCATCATAGGCTAACCAAGAAAACTGGGCAAGACAAGACCAGCACAAAATAAGTTTTGTTTTATTTTAGTCTCACTTAATTACAACCTACCTTGGCATAATATAATAAATATACTTCCCCACATTGGGTCATTTTGCTCAATTTAAAATAACTTCTAAAATATTGTCCTGATTCTAACCTTTTGAGTGATGAAAGCCTGCCCTGGCAACTTTCTGTTTAAAACCCGCCCGAGTGCATTTCTGTCCCTATTTTTAATCTCCGTATTCACAGCCGCAAGGGAGGGCTTATGCTAAAACAAACCTCATCAAGCACCTGGGACCAAGGACTTCTATCACAATGGGTGCAAGACATTTATCAACTATACAGACTGAACAAATGATTTTATTGTTTTTGGTTTTTGCAGAAATTATTTCAATGCCTAGCTTATTACCTTGGTGCTTCTTTATTTAAAAAAAAAAACTTGTTCGGAAACATTTTACTTTAAAAACTCAATTAAATGCAACTCTCTCCCAAAATTCTCTCAGGTAAAAATGGCCAGAGCTCCATAACATAATACCTCCCTTTAAATCAATGCTTGAAAATATTAATTGCAGAAAATGTTTAAAGGCATTCAGAATTACTTTTTAGTTAAAAACTTACAAGTTAAATTTGTCACCATTCACTAATCAAAGTCTTAGAACACAATGGAGCGGAAGTAAAAATAACTTTCCCGATCATTTCTTCACTGGTCTCCAGCAGTCCCTTTAAGACCTGGGAAAAACTAGTCAGAGCATGCACATCGCATGCTCCACCTAGTTTTCCCACACAATTTGCAGCAGGATCCTAAATGGGCGCAGGACCTTCTCTGCATATTTAAATTAATCTAGATCAAACCTCATAAAATATAAAACATAAAATGATGTTGACACCCTAGAGGTAAGAAAATTCCAAGGTCACAACAGATGTTATTTCCAGTTTCAAAAGACTCAAGGAAAAACTAAGTGACTCCATTTCACACACAATCTATTACACTGCTGGCACTGTGTTTTTGCACTACATCTATCACTTTAATTCAATAACTATGATAGATAAAAACAGAAAAGTAATATTTCTGGAATATATTAATAACATTTTAACAAGGACTATCCAAATTGCAGACCCCAAAAGATCATTTGAGATTTAGTCAACTGCATCAATATAAAATGAATACTTTACAACAAAAGCACTGCAAACAATGTCATCTTCTATAAGCACATTCTAATTCCCACTGACATCACAAAGCATCCATGGTTTTCTCCCACACTTCTTGGATGGATTCAATTAACTTATTCTCAGGAACAAACATTGCAAGTTTCACTTCTCAGCCACTGTGTCATTGTTCCCGAGTTGACAATTTAAGCACTAAGTTTACTTCTGGTATATTCTAAACAAATATGAACTGCTTTGATGCAGTGGAAAATTAAAATATTAATGCCAGATTTGTTTAATTGTACATAATCCGATATTTTAACCCTCCATTCCTCCTCCCCTTCCAATTTTTAAAGTTCAATACAATGCATCATTAGTAATGGGGAAACTAGAATTACAACTTTTCAGTAGACCTACACAGAATATGAAATTAAAATAGAAGTACTCCCTGCCTTTTAGTTAGAAGCGGCCTGGTGATTAAGTAATCAATTCTTCTGATTACTTCCACAAAATCACTTTACACCAGTAATGCCAAAGTCAACAGTACAAAAAGTTGCATTGCAAGTCGTAACTTTCAGTTTTAATCAGATCTCATTTCAGATCCCTTGCACCCCACTCTGACATGGTCACATGTACAAGGTTAGCAGACTTACCTATTACTTGCAGTAGCTCGGTGTTGCTGATCTGTGAATCACTAATACTGAAAGTCTCAAGTTGTTTTACATCTCCCAAGAGAAAGCCTTCCTGCAATGAAAAACCCAGTTAAATTATAACACAAATAAGGAAATACAAGACTGCAAAATAAGTCAATAAATCAATTGGAGAAACAGGCAGAAGTAATAAAAACAAAATCAAGTGCTTCCGCTGTAATTAAGAGCTAACTTGCTCATCCCAATTGGACAGCAGATAAACTTGATGCAGTACAACGAAAATACTCCACTGATAGAGCGGTGATGCATTGCCAGTTCAGTTGTTTGAAGACCACCACTGCTGTTTCTGACAACTGGGTAAGTAGCATTTGATTGTGACTCGACTTGTCAGTCAAAACAAACCCGAGGCTCAAATGTTATGTCTAGCTGACAAAATTCTACACTGATGTCTAGGCACACCAAAGTATGCAAAGACAATTCTGTAGCAACGATTTGCGCATCAAGAAAACTGGGTCCGCCGCATTTGAAAAAAATATAAAAGTTAGAGCAAAAACAGTCCTATAAAGGAAAGCCACAACACTGCGCATTTCTTGCCTCGAAAACTTTCCCCCCGGTCTCCGTTGAAAACGGTTCGCACTTGGGTTAAATAAACATTGGGACCAACAGATTACAATGTCACAAATCAGCTCCAGATACTGGATCAGAAAGTGGGCACATCCAGTCGGGCGGGACCCAGTTGCAGTCAAGGCTACAAAAAGCAGTGACTCTTGAGGCGGACTCACTCACTCTGCCGGCAATTCAATGTTTCGCAAACCATTTCCGCCATGACCTCTCGCCGGGGATAGAACAGCCGCCGGCCGGCCGGCCCGGGGGTTGCGCCTGTCACCGGCCCCATCCCGCGGGGGTTTACAGCTCTTTCAATGGTTGACCAAAACCCGAGCCCTCCCCGGGCCAGGAAAAGGCCAGGGTCCGGGCGGCGGGAGCCGGGGACTCGGCCTGCTCGCCAGGGCGAAACCCCGCACCAACAACAAGCTCACAGGCATCCGAAGCGCGGCGCTCGGCCCTCGGCAGCGCGGCTCGGGTGCCGGACGGCGGGTACCTACGTGGTCTGAGGGGCTGTTGGCGTGGTGATAAACTAAGGAACTGAAAGTGTAGCCCGAGACGGAGGCGGCCATCTTTTCCAACCTTCCCACCCACAGCCCCCCGCGACACGGGCACTTCCGTTCCCCACACGGACCGCCGGAAGCGCCCCGCTTCCGCCCCGCACACCCTCAGCTTCCGCCCCGCTCGCCCACTGCTCTTTGTATGGGCTGAGGCCAGGGTCTCACGTCAAGCGGGGCATTTGGGACCACAGCTGCAAAAAGCAAGGTCCTATACTTACCTGGCAGGGGAGTAACCCTGATCACCCAGGGGGTGCTCCCAGGCTGAGGCTAGCCCATTGCACTTGGAGTGTGCTGACTCCTGCAATGTCCCCAAACGTGGGATACTCGACTGCAAAATGTGTGCTAGTGGGGGACTGCGTCCACGCTCTCCCCTGGCTTTACAATCAAAATCAGAATTTAAAATACAAACATTTACAGGGAGCCACATTCTGCCCTCTTGGAAAGCTGCTCAATTCTGTGACTTGATCTTAACTGTTTCCCCATGTTGCAGCTCTGGGTATTACCTTGCCTGCTACAACTCTTTTGAGAGAATAATAAATAAACATTAAATCAAGTTCCCCCTTATTAAAGGAGGGGGATGGGAGGGGGGGAGAACACTTCAAACAGTTTACAAGTGCCCTTTTTTGTTCCTTGCCTGCTACAAATGCTGCTGACATTTACGTCCCATTCCTTCCCAGCTGAGGACCTGCAGACGCCAGTCATGGTGCCGAAAGTCTGGATTCAAAGCAAATGGGGCCAGATGTTCGTCATTCACCAAAGTGTAACTTTGGATGGTCCTTCTCTTTTGACATCTAGTTTATGTCAGACTAGAATTTCCCCACCATTGTTGTGTCTTATCCTACAGCAAGAAAAGCAGGTGTGCTTTGAACATTTTAGCCTAGTGCTGTTTAGTTGATGGGGAGGGATGGAGGAAGTCAAATCTGATCTGGCGATGGGTTAGCAGCTGAGAGTTGTAGATTGGCAGGTATGGGCCCCCTGACAGCTCATGTGATATGGTGTGTGTGTTTTTTTACTATTCTGGCCTCATGAGAATATCATTTTGAACTCTTAACGCTGCGTTTGCGTTAAATGCCTTAATCTGTCCACAATACCTTGGCAGTCTAATGGAGGTACTTTCTCTCCCATACCAGCCTTTTTATATTTGGATTTTCGATACTAATAACATAACTTTTAGATGTTTGAAATTCTCACTTGAAAATTCTTGAGTATAGTTTGCTTATCTTGTGCGCTCCAATATACTATGTCAAAGGAATGGTATGATATAGATTCATATTTTCCACACTGCAAACTCCTGAACTTGTGCTATCGCTCAAGAGAGAGGAATGGGAGAGAGAATGCTAGGCCATCTCCACAGAGGAACTTGGTTAAACCAAGAAGATAGAGTCATCCTCACAACTCTCAGGCATCTTCGCTAGTGCAAAAATAAATTTGGAGGATGCCTTCCTGCCCACCGCTGTCCACCTTTGGCTCGTTGCCGTCGACAAGTTCCGAGTAGAGCACTTGCTTTGGGAGTCTTGTGCCTGGCATGCGAACTATGTGGCCTGCCCAGCGGAGTTGATAAAGTGTGGTCAGTGCTTCAATGCTGGGGATGTTGGCCTGGTCGAGGACGCTAACATTGGTGCGTCTGGCCTCCCAGGGGATTTGTAGGATCTTGCGGAGACATCGTTGGTGGTATTTCTCCAGCAACTTGAGGTGTCTACTGTGCATGGTCCATGTCTCTGAGCCATACAGGAGGGCAGGTATCGCTACAGCCCTGTAGACCATGAGCTTGGTGACAGTTTTAAGGGCCTGGTCTTCAAACACTCTTTTCCTCAGACGGCCGAAGGCTGCACTGGTGCTCTTGTTGATAGGAGGCTCCCGAGATAAGGGAAGTGGGCCACGTTGTCCAGGGTTCTTGTCAGTAACACTTGACTGAGTGTCTGTCTATGTGATGAAAAATAGCATTGGCAGTGACTCCACAGCCCCTTCTTGATTTGCCTCATGAAATTGACGATTGAAATCACAAAATTGAGGACTCCAGGGCTGTTGTCTCATTTATAAGAATGAGAGATGATCTCATTGAAAAATACAACATTCTTACAGGGCTTGACAGGGTAGATGCAGGGAGGATGTTTCTTCTGGCTGAGGAGTCGAGAACCAGGGGTCACAGTCTCAGACTCAGGGGTTGGCCATTTTGGACTGAGATGAGGAAAATCTTCTTCACTCAGAGGGTGATGAATCTTTGGAATTCTCTACCCCAGAGTGCTGTGGAGGCTCAGTCCATGAGTATATTCAAGACCGAGATCGCTCGATTTTTGAATATTAAGGGAATCAAGAGATATCGGGATAGTGCACGAAATTGCAGTTGAGATATAAGATCATCCATGATCTTATTGAATGGCGGAGCAGGCTTGAGGGGCCGAATGGCCTACTCCTGCTTCTAATTCTTATATTCTTATGTTCATGTTTTGAGCTCATGTTTTGGTTAATCAAAAACAGTAAACAAAATAGATGTCCACTTACTTTAACTGTTAATACAGTTCATCTATCATTTTTAATGTTTCTGGATTAGGTGCTGGTTGACTAAGGATCTGCAACCCAAACTTCTGAAGTTTTATGGGGAAGAGGAGCCGATAGCATTAATTTTGCCAGTCATAAATATGGCGGCCGCCTGACGAGTCACACTCACTATTTACTGTGGGCAATTTTTTGCTGCCATCAGCTCGACTTCCTGGGTCAGCAGCAATGGAAGATGCGGTGCAGCCACATGGCTGCGAAAGGCAGGAGAAAGCAGCGGCTGAAAGCCTGCCCTTGGCGAATGAAGAATTCCAACCGTCTGAGTTAGGAACTAAACAGTAGTATGTTAGTTTTCTTTTTATTAAGTTGTATTTCAGTTGTGAAATGACGGCTGCATTTTACAACTGATCCAGTGCAATGAGAAGCGTTCACATATAGCGCGGCATTTGTTGAAGTTACATGACTGCACACAGTTCATGGCAACTCAGGAAAAAAATTATCAGTGCAACTCGAGTCCGACACTACGCGGCTGACTCCCATGCCCTCTGAAGTGGCAGAGTAAGCCGCTTCGTTGCAAACAGTCGCTACCGGATTCATAAATAAAGCAACAAGCGGGTAAAGCATTTGGCAATAACCCAGGCATTGTATCAGGCCATCTGGGTACTGGAGAGCTGTACCACAGACTAGTCAAGCAACAGCCTTGCATAGTTGTACGCACAGAATAATATCAGTCTTTACGGTAGAGGACACTAACCATCATCATAGGCAGTCCCTCGGAATCGAGGAAGACTTGCTTCCACTCTTAAACTGAGTCCTTAAGTGGCTGTACAGTCCAATACAAGAGCCACAGTCCCTGTCACAGGTGGGACAGATAGTCGTTGAGGGTAAGGGAGGGTGGGGCAGATTTGCTGCATGCTCTTTCCGCTGCCTGCGCTTGATTTCTGCACACTCTCTGCGATGTGACTCGAGGTGCTCTGCGCCCTCCCGATTGCACTTCCTCCACTTAGAGCGGTCTTTGGCCAGGGACTCCCAGGTGTCGGTGGGAATTTATCAGGGAGGCTTTGAGGGTGTCCTTGTAACGTTTCCTCTGCCTACGTTTGCGTGAAGGAGTCCCAAGTAGAGCGCTTGCTTTGGGAGTCTTGTGTCTGGCATGCGGACAATGTGGCCTGCCCAGCGGAGCTGATCAAGTGTGGTCAGTGCTTCAATGCTGGGGATGATAGCCCTGGTCGAGGACGCTAATGTTGGTGCGTCTGTCCTCCCAGGGGATTTGTAGGATCTTGCGGAGACATCGTTGGTGGTATTTCTCCAGCGACTTGAGGTGTCTACTGTACATAGTCCATGTCTCTGAGCTATACAGGAGGGCGGGTATTACTACTGCCCTGTAGATTTGAGGACCTGGTCTTCGAACGCTCTTTTCCTCAGGTGGCCGAAGGGTGTACTGGCGCACTGGAGGCGGTGTTGAATCTCGTCATCAATGTCTGCTCTTGTTGATAAAAGGCCCTGAGGTATGGGAAATGGTCCACGCTGTCCAGGGCTGCGCCGTGGATCTTGATGACTGGGGGGCAGTGCTGTGCGGCGAGGACAGGCTGGTGGAGGACCTTTGCCTTATGGATGTTTAGCGTGAGACCCATACTTTCGTACGCCTCAGTAAATGCATCGACTATGTCCTGGAGTTCAGCCTCTGCATGTTCAGCCATGAACTCATTGAATGGCGGTGCAGGCTCGAAGGGCCGAATGGCCTACTCCTGCACTTATTTTCTATGTTTCTATGTATGTGCGCAGACACAGGCGTCGTCCGCGTATTGTAGCTCGACGACAGAGGTTGGGATGGTCTTGGACCTGGTCTGGAGACGGTGAACGTTGAAGAGGTTCCCACTGGTTCTGTAGTTTAGTTCCACTCCAGCGGGGAGCTTGTTGACTGTGACTAACAATATCCCAACAGTGGATAGTCAAGGGGCTATGATGTGGAGGAACTTAACACAATCACAATCACTAAGGAGGTGGTAGTCAGTAAGATAATGGGACTAAAGGCAGATAAATCTCCTGGACCTGATGGCTTGCATCCTAGGGTCTTGGAGAAGCAGCAGCAGGGATTGTGGATGCATTGGTTGTAATTTACCAACATTCCCTGGATTCTTGGGAGGTCCCAGCAGATTTGAAAACCGCAAATGTAACGCCCCTATTTAAAAAAGGAGGCAGACAAAAAGCAGGAAACTATAGACCAGTCAGCCTAACATCTGTGGTTGGGAAAATGTTGGAGTCTATTATTAAAGAAGCAGTAGCAGGACATTTGGAAAAGTAAAATTCAGTCAGGCAGAGTCAGCATGGATTTATGAAAGGGGAGTCATGCTTGACAAATTTGCTGGAATTCTTTGAGGATGTAACGAACAGGGTGGATAAAGGGGAACCAGTGGATGTGGTGTATTTGGACTTCCACAAGACATTTAACAAGGTGCCACATAAAAAATTACGGCACAAGATAAAAGTTCATGGGGTTGGGGGTAATATATTAGCATGGATAGAGGATTGGCTAACTAACAGAAAACAGAGAGTCGGGATAAATGGTTCATTCTCAGGTTGGTATCAGTAACTACTGGGGTGCCACAGGGATCAAAGCTAGGACCCCAACTATTTACAATCTATATTAATGACTTGGAAGAAGGGACCGAGTGTAATGCAGCCAAGTTTGCTGACGTTACAAAAATGACAGGAAAAGCAATGTGTGAGGAGGACACAAAAAATCTGCAAAAGGACATAGACAGGCTAAGTGAGTGGGCAAAAATTTGGCAGCTGGAGTATAATGTTGGAAAGTGTGAGGTTATGCACTTTGGCAGAAAAAAAAATCAAAGAGCAAGTTATTATTTAAATGGAGAAAAATTGCAAAGTGCTGCAGTACAGCAGGACCTGGGGGTCCTTGTGCATGAAACACAAAAGGTTAGTATGCAGGTACAGCAAGTGATCAGGAAGGCCAATGGAATCTTGGCCTTTATTGCAAAGGGGATGGAGTATAAAAGTAAGAAAGTCTTGCTAAAGTTATACAGGGTATAGGTTGAGTAGGTTGGGCCTCTACTCATTGGAGTTCAGAAGAATGAGACGTGATCTCATCGAAACGTATAACATTATGAGGGGGCTTGACAAGGTGGATGCAGAGATGATGTTTCCATTGATAGGGGAGACTAGAACTCGGGGGGCATAATCTTAGAATAAGGGGCCACCCATTTAAAACTGAGATGAGGAGGAATTTCTTCTCTGAGGGTTGTAAATCTGTGGAATTCGCTGCTTCTGAGTGCTGTGGAAGCTGGGACATTGAATGGATTTAAGACAGAGATAAACAGTTTCTTAACTGATAAGGGAATAAGGGGTTATGGGGAGCGGGCAGGGAAGTGGGCCTAAGTCCATGATCGGATCAGCCATGATCGTATTAAATGGCGGAGCAGGCTCGAGGGGCTGTATGGCCTACTCTTGCTCCTATTTCTTATGTTCTTATCCACCAGCCAGCATTCCACCACCAGACTCTTTGATCACCATCGCTGGCTATGTCCTTTCCCATTGACAGGATAGACCAACTAGAGGGGAGGGCACAGGGTCATACTATTGGATTGGAGTGGCCCATTGGCTCCAGATCCTATGAATTTTTACGGCTTCAGGTCAAACAAGGCCAAGGAAACCTTCTGCTTATACTTACCTAATGCCCCTCCCCCAAGGGGCATTACGAATCAGTGTCCATCCATGTTAAACATTGAAGGAATTTCTGAGGGAAGCAAGGTAACAGAATGTACTCTAGACGTCCATTACCGAGTGGCACTACCACTGACCAAGTCCTCCAGGACCTAGCTGCCAGACTGGGCCTGCGTCAGCTGGTGAGGGAACCAACAGGAGGACGCAACCTACTTGACCTCATCCTCACCAGCCAACCAGTTGCAGACACATCAGTCCATGATAGCATTCGTATCACAAGTGACGCATCGTCTTTGTGAAGACAAAGTCTTGTCTCCACAGTGAGGAGACCCTAATCGTTAGTGTGGCACTACGGCCATGCTAAGTAGGACAGACTAAAGATAGTGTCCTCAGCCCAACCATCTTCAGCTGTTTCATCAATGATCTTCACTCCATCGAAGATTAGGACTGGGACTGTTCGCTGACTGTTCCAGCATTGATCTCCATTTGCAGCTCCTCCAATTAAGTAGCCTATTGCCACTGGATTCAATATCCAGCTCAACAAATGCAAAGTACTGCGGATGCTGGAATCTGAAATAAAAACAGAGAATGCTGGAAATCTCAGCGGGTCAGGCAACATCTGTGGAGAGAAAAACAGAGTTAACGTTTCAGGTCAACGACCCTTCGTCAGAACTGGCGAATGTTCGGAAAGAACAGATTCTTAAGCGCTGAACGGGAGAGGGGAAGAAAGAACAAAAGGGAAGGTCTGTGATAGGGTGGAAGACAGGAGCGATTAGAGAGACAAAAAGGATGATGAGCCGAATTAAAATGGTAATGATAGAGGTTAGAAGAAGGTTAATCTGGATACGGTGTGAATGGCGTAGTAATGACCAGCTGCCATTATAGACAAAGAGGAAAAAAAGAGAAGAAAGAAGAAAAAAAAACATAAGATGGGTGGGAGGGAAAGGGAGCTAAAGATGGCCAGAGATTATGCTCTGAAATTGTTGAATTCTATGTTGAGTCCAGAAGGCTGTAAAGTGCCTAAACGAAAGATGGGGTGCTGTTCCTCGAGCTTGCATTGAGCTTCATTGGAACAGTGCAGGAGTCCGAGGATGGAGATAATAGAGTGGGAGTGAAGTAGAGAATTAAAGTGACAAGCGACCGGAAGCTTTTGTCTTGCCTATCTCTTCTGCCTTCCAACCTATCGCAGACCTTCCTTTTTGTTCTTTCTTCCGCTCCCTCTTTCAGTGCTTAAGAACGTGCTCTTTTCGAACATTCGGCAATTCTGACGAAGGGTCGTTGACCCGAAACATTAACTCTGTTTTTCTCTCCACAGATGCTGCCTGACCCGCTGAAATTTCCAGCATTCAGTATCCAGCTCATTCATCACCAGGACGTTGTGGCTGCAGTATGCACAATCTACAGGATACACTGCAGCAACATTAATTGGACAGAATCTCACGCTGCAGCGATCTCTACCTGCAGGAATGTGGTGGGAACATTCAACACCTCCAAGTACCCTTCAAGTCACACACTATGCTGACTTGGACCTATATCGCTGCTGCTTCTTCATCACTGAGTCAACAATCTGGAATTCTGCACCTAATACCATTGTTGGAACACTATCACCACAAGGGCTGCAGCAGTTCAGAAGACCCACTGCCACTTTTCAGGATATCTAGGGATAGCCAATAAATAGCCTTGCTAGCATTGCTCGCATCCTGTGAACAAAAAAAACAGTTACAAAATGCTGCAAACATCATTTTCATAGATTAAAAGTTATCAAATTCTGCAATTAATTTGTGTAGTATTACAGCACAGTGTAGTATTATAATCATCCCATACAATATCTTGGAATTCAGCCTAAAGAAAGGCAGTTATTTCGTGTTGTTTTCTTCTGATGTGGAAATTTACAAATACCTTCCAAAGTGCAAACTTCCCTCACCAACTACTGTTCAGTAATTGATCTAAGGATTTGCCTACTTATGATTAGACTTTATGATTGAAAGTGCAGGCCAAGTAAAAGAGAGCTTGGCAGCAGAATAATACAATGTATGTTACATGGTACAGAGTTCCTGTTATAAACTCCTGGGTCAGATAGGGATGGATACAGATGGGGATATATTACTTCTGTTGCCTATTTAACGTGCTCCGTGGAGGATGGACTGAGGCTGCTCTTAAAATGATATTATTCTGAATTGGTTGTAATATTCCAGTTCCTTTTACTTAATAGTTGATTTTCTCAAAGTATCATGATATCTTCAGACTTCATCCAGCTGAAATTACAATTAAATACAAAGTGTTTTTTGGGGGTATGTATATGTCTACTTTTTGAGGAATTCAACATCCTTGGAAAATAAATAATTGTTATGTTGGCTTGTCTGTTGGTGTCTGTGGAATGCAGTGACATCACTGAGTATCAGCTTTCCAATCCACTGCGCATGCATGCCTCTGTTGCAACAATATGGTTAATCCCCAAAATACAGTCATTATTGGAAACAGAATGGGCTCTTCCAAACTGTCTGCACGATAGCATAGTTCTTTTGAGAAAATTTAATTACAGTATTTTTACAGCATTTTATCTTTGAATAAATTAAGTAGCTTGTTTTGATCTGCTCTTCTGTGTCTGTTACAATGAAGGTTTGATTTTAGTTTAAATACCTGAGAATTTTCTCTTGTTTCTTCTTGTAGTTGGGATCGTGCTTATGAAAGGGAGCTGCAGTTCTTTCATGATTCAGGAGACGTTGGTGACATTTGGTAAGAAGTAAAACAGAAAGAATAAAAGTATGAAAGACTATTAACCCTTGGATACGAATCAATGGCGGTATCTTCATGTATCTATTTTCCCCCACTCACCCCCTCTACTGGCTATTTAATTTAAGGGATAGTATAAAACAAGAGACGTTAAAATCTTGCAACACCATTGTCGGGACAGTACTATGTACTGATTACAAAGGTGGGTATTGAAACGTGAATTTGGATGCTCAGTTGAGAATCCCAGCACCAAAAGCTGTGACTCGTATAGGTTTCTGAGGGCCACTGCTGTGAATAGTTCAAAAATACTTTTTTTAACTTGGAAATGTTTGAGAATTACGTTCTTATAAACTCCAATTGTGAAATATTCCTTCAATAATGATAATTATTTTAAAAAATGCTAAAATATTGCTTTACATTATATATTAATGTTATTAATATTACTGATTATAATTTTATCTGCAGCAATTATTACTGTTCCATCAACATAATAGAGATCAAAAATGTACTTCCCTGTTGCACATTCGAACGAAAGATGTTGGAAAACTTCACAACAAGTTTCTTGCATATACACACAGAGTACATTGAAGGGCTACTTGCATGAAAGATTTTCAGTAATCCATTGAACTGGTCTTCTCTAATATCCAGTCCGTTGCTAAATTTTGTGGTCGGCCATGGCCTGGTAGATTAGTGTTCACTTTGAGCGTTTCATTACATCTAATGGTGTCCTTTTTTAATCTTTTACAAATGAGTTTGAAATATTTATATTACAATATAAATCTTCCCTAAATAGTCCCCTATAATTTAGTGGGTAAGCAGATCAGAAGGATTCACAATTTGTGCTGAGTTAGCTGCTCTCAGGTCGCTTGGGCACTACAATTGGTCTCTGAATCCCTGGGCTGTGGAGAGGGAAAATAGGCAGGTTTCATGTTCTTAATTACTACTTAATGACTCGAGCTGGAAAAGTGTTTGTGTGAGGGCAGGATCTGGTTGTGACTCCTTCCACTATTGAATAGCCTGCTGATGCTCTCTCTAGGCTCATAAATGAAAAATGCGTACTTGGCTGCGAGTGCCTTTGGAACTTTATCTCAGTACCTCCGGGATAGGAGGGGAGGGAAGAAAAAAAAAAGATTTCTAAATAAATTTGCAAAAAATTTTATAATTGACATTTTAATTTTTTTCATATATATATATATGTTTTTGAAAAGAAACTGAACAATAAATATTATTTTATAGATCCCGCAGATATATGGTTTACTGCTTGCTTGGTCGCCTGTTATTTGATGGATTTATTTCACGAATCAATCTGTGACAATAAATACTGATTTAATTTCTTGGGCATAATTACTGGTCAACAACAGTCACAACTCCGTTGTCCTTTAGGTTTGGTGAAGAAAGTATGGATCGGCAAATAACATGGTTGGAATCGCAAAAAATCCCAAAGGATACTGCCCTGCTGGATATTGGGACAGGAAATGGTGTTTTTTTGATTGAACTAGTAAGTATATTTCGTAATCTAAAAATATTTGATTAAAATCTGATTCATCGTAACCTAAATTAGCCTGTTGCCCATACTACAGCTGCATCCCCATTACCCTTGTCTTTGCCAGACTCTTTAATAGTTTTGACTTATCCTCACCTTCTGGTCCTCTAACAATGGTCTACTTCTTGCTCCCTGCTCCACTCTTAGTGGTCACTCCTTCGGCTGCCTTGTCCCAACCCACTTGAAGCTCCTCCCTCAGTGTCTGTGCTTTGTTATCCCCCTTGCTGTAAAAACCTCCTTAAAACCATCCTCTTCGAGCATGGTTTTGTCCCTTCCAAGCCTCTTTCTCCCTCCCCCCACTCCCTGCCCCCACCACCACAGCTTGGAATCCACTCAACATCCTGCAAAGTGCTCTGAGACATCGCTGTCTGTAATGAATAGTATAGAAATGCAAGTTGTTTCCTAAAAAACATTATACTGTGAATACCAATTTCCATATCCATTTTCAGTCCCTGGCTTGCTGTCTACCTGCAATTGAGACTGTCGGGTTCAGGACACAGCTCTACATGTACGTGATCGCATGCATGGGCAGAGCTTTATTCTTCGCTGTTAAAATTTCAATAGATTGAGAAGAAGGTGCATCATAGGAAGGTGCATCCACACTCTCGGTACTGTCCCCTACGGGGCACAACGGACATGATCTTTGCAGCGTGACAGCTACAGGAAAAATGCAGAGAACAGCGCCAGCCCTTATACATGGCCTTCTTCGACCTTACACAGGCCTTGGACACTGTCAAGCACGAGAGTCTATGGAGTGTCCTCCGTTTCGGATGCCCCCAAAAGTTCATCACCATCCTCCGCCTGCTCCACGACGTCATGCAGGCCGTGATCCTTACCAACGGATCCATCACAGACCCAATCCACGTCCGGACCGGGGTCAAACAGGGCTGCGTCATCGCCCCAACCCTCGTAATCTTTCTCACCGCCATGCTCCACCTCACAGTCAACAAGCTCCCCGCTGGAGAGGAACTAAACTACAGAACCAGTGGGAACCTGTTCAACCTGCGCCGTCTCCAGGCCAGATCCAAGACCACCCCAACCTCTGTCATCGAGCTACAGTACGCGGACGACGCCTGCGTCTGCGCACATACAGAGGCTGCACTCCAGGACATAGTCAACGTTTTTACTGAGGTGTACGAAAGCATGGGCCTTACGCTAAACATCCGTAAGACAAAGGTCCTCCACCAGCTTGTCCTCACGGCACAGCACTGCCCCCCAGTCATCAAGATCCACGGCGCGGCCCTGGACACCGTGGACCACTTCCCATATCTCGGGAGCCTCCTATCAACAATAGCAGGCATCGACAATGAGATCCAACAACGCCTCCAGTGCAGCCTTCGGTGAGGAAAGGAGTGTTTGAAGACCAGGCCATCAAAACTGTCATCAAGCTCATGGTCTGCAGGGCTGTAGTAATACCTGCCCTCCTGTATGGACCATGTACAGTAGACATTTCAAGTTGCTGGAGAAATATAACCAACGATCCGCAAGATCCTACAAATCCCCTGGGAGGACAGGCGACCAACATCAGCTTCTTCATTCAGGCTAACAACCCCAGCGTTGAAGCACTGACCACACTCGATCAGCTCCGCTGGGCAGGCCACATAGTCCGCATGCCAGACATGAGACGCCCAAAGCAATGCTCTACTCGGAGCTTCTTCATGGCAAACGAGCCAAAGGTGGGCAGCGGAAACGCTACAAGGACACCCTCAAAGCCTCCCTGATAAAGTGCAACACCCCCACTGACACCTGGGAGTCCCCTGGGAGTCTCTGGCCCAAGACTGCCCTAAGTGGAGTAAGTGCATCCGAGAGGGCGCTGAACACCTCGAGTCTCAACGCCGAGAGCATGCAAAAATCAAGCGTAGACAGCGGAAAGAGCATGTGGCAAACCAGTCCCACCCACCCCTTCCCTCAACAACTATCTGTCCCACCTGTGACAGAGTCTGTGGCTCTCGTATTGGACTGTTCAGCCACCAAAGAACTCACTTCAGGAGTGGAAGCAAGTCTTCCTCGATTCCGAGGGACTGCTTATGATGATGACTTTTAAAATTTAGGAGCAAGTTTAGAAGGTTCCCAAAAGGTCCAATGGAATCCCTGAGCACTTTGTGAACAAGGTTTGACACCACACTGAAGCTATACTCAATGTGATGTCAAATCTAAGTCATGTGACTCTGCCTTCTGTCGCAGATTTCACACTAATTGGTAAAACAGAACTCCTATTGGAAGCTGCAAATTCTGTGTCACTGCAAAGTAGATACCACTCGGCAGCAATGCTAGACTTGCAGTATATCACCAGAGATTGTCATAATTTTCAAAACTGAGAATATAACGAACACCGATGTGAAAATTCTCAAGTCTGAAAATTTGGTGGTGTGATTATTCCTAAAAGCATGTATATTAAAGATTGAAGACAGCCAAAAGCAAGACCATTTTATGTTCTAAATATATTCTAAACAGAATGTTGGTACTTTTTATTTATTTAAGGCAAAAGCTGGATTTACTAACCTGACTGGAATCGATGATTCATCCAGTGCTGTGAAATTTGCTAAAGCCATTGCTGAAAAGGAAGAGGTGTTGTCTTTGAAATTACAGGTGAGGATTTTAGCAAATATTTCCTTCAAACTTCATTTTACTTAAAACATGATAGTGGATAAGTCAAACCATTGTCAACTTTTACTCCGACAAATTTATCTTTTTCTCCGCACCCTCAAATTGTTTAATTATTTTTCTTCCCTGGTCCCCACGAGAATCATGGAAGTAGGTAAGCAAACTTCTCCAAGTCTCTGCTAATATCATTCTCGGACTGACTGTTGGGCAGGGGTGGATATGGTCTGGATTGACTCCCCATATTATTTCCACCCCTGAGGAGAAACATTGGCTGCAATCAGCATTTTTCCTGACGGTTTGGATGAGATTAAGAAGCCGATATGCGTGGAAACACTGACAAGAACATAAGAAATAGGAGCAGGAGTAGGCCATTCGACCCCTCGAGGCTGCTCCACCATTCAATAAGATCATGGCTGACCTGATCATGGACTCTGGTCCACTTCCCCGCCCACTCCCCATAACCCCTTATTCCCTTCTCAGTTAAGACACTGTCTAGCTCTGTCTTACATTTATTCAATATCCCAGCTTCCACAGCTCTCTGAGGCAGCGAATTCCACAGATTTACAACCCTCTGAAAGAAGAAATTTCTCCTCATCTCAGTTTTAAATGGGCGGCCCCTTATTCTAAGATCATGCCCTCTAGTTCTAGTCTCCCCAACAGTGGAAACATCCTCTCTGCATCCACCTTGTCAAGCCCCCTCATAATGTTATACGTTTCGATAAGATCACCTCTCATTCTTCTGAATTCCAATGAGTAGAGGCCCAACCTACTCACCTTTTAACATAAATCAACCCCCTCATCTCCGGAATCAACCTAGTGAACCTTCTCTGAACTGCCTCCAAAGCAAGTATATCCTTTCGTAAATAAGGAAACCAAATCTGCATGCAGTATTCCAAGTGTGGCCTCACCAATACCCTGTATAACTGTAGCAAGACTTCCCTGCTTTTATACTCCATCCCCTTTGCAATAAAGGCCAAGATTCCATTGGCCTTACTGATCACTTGCTGTACCTGCATACTAACCTTTTGTGTTTAAGCACAAGTACCCCAGGTCCCGCTGTACTGCAGCACTTTGCAATTTTTCTTCATTTAAATAATAACTTGCTCTTTGATTTTTTTCTGTCAAAGTGCATGACCTCACACTTTCCAACATTATACTCCATCTGCCAAATCTTTGCCCACTCACTTAGCCTGTCTATGTCCTTTTGAAGATTTTTTGTATTGTCAGCAAACTTGGCTATGTTACACTTAGTCCTTTCTTCCAAGTAAATAGTTGGTGTCCCAGCACTGATCCCTGCGGCAACCCACTAGTTACTGATTGCCAACCAGAGAATGTTCCATTTATCCCGACTCTCTGTTTTCTGTTAGTTAGCCAATCCTCTATCCATGCTAATCTATTACCCCTAACCCCGTGAACTTTTATCTTGTGCAGTAACCTTTTATGTGGCACCTTGTCAAATGCCTTCTGGACGTCCAAATACACTACATCCACTGGTTCCCCTTTATCCATCCTGTTCGTTACATCCTCAAAGAATTCCAGCAAATTTGTCAAACATGACTTCTCCTTCATAAATCCATGCTGACTCTACCTGACCGAATTATGCTTTTTTATATGTCCTGCTACTGCTTCTTTAATAATGGACTCCAACATTTTCCCAACCACAGATGTTAGGCTAACTGGTCTATAGTTTCCTGCTTCTCGTCTGCCTCAAACCTGCATCTTATTGCCTCTGGTGCAGCTTGTTGATGCCTCGATGTGCTGTGCTAAAAGGCTACCTAAGACTTTTTTTTAACTTCCCTTGTGAATTTCTCACTTGTCACAAACTGTGAATTGAAGATGATCTTCCATTTCCCATCCCCCATCCACCCCTTACCCCAGTGAAGGCAATGACTTCTGCTGGGGTTATGGCTCCATTCACAGTAGCACCCCACATACCAAAGTGCTCATTCTTTGTGTGACCTGAAACTTTCTGGTCTGTATGATTCATTTGCAAACTGCCTTAACTAACTTAACTTGTCTGCTATTTTTTTTTTAATGTGAAGTGATATATTTTGGTAAGAAGAACAAGGAGAGGCAATATAAACTAAAGGAGGTGCAGGAACAGAGAGACCTGGGGGGGTATATGTGTACAAATCGTTGAAAGCGACAGGGCAGTTTGAGAAAGCAGTTAGAAAAGCATATGGAATCCTGGGCTTCATAAATAGAGGCATAGAATACAAAAACAAGAAAGTTATGATAAACCTTTTATAAAACACCGGTTTGGCCACAACTGGAGTATTGTGTCTAATTCTGGGCACCACACTTCAGAAAAGATGTGAAGGCTTTAGAGAGGGTGCAGAAAAGATTTACAAGAATGGTTCCAGGGATGGGGGACTTCAGTTACGTGGATAGACTGGAGAAGCTGGGGTGGTTCTCCTTCAAGCAGAGAAAATTGAGAGGAGTTTTGATAGAGGTGTTCAAAATCTTGAGGGGTCTAGACAGAGCAGTTAGAGAGAAACTGTTCCCATTGATGGAAGGGTCGAGAACCAGAGGACACAGATCTAAGGTGATTGTCAGAAGATTCAAAGGAGACATGAAAAGAAAGAAAGCGTTGCATTTATATCATCATCATAGGCAGTCCCTCGAATCGATGATGACTTGCTTCCACGTCAAAATGTTCACAGGTATTTCAATGATAGACCTAAAAGTCCAGGTCCGAACTAAATCTTGAAGGGTGGAAGATGCCTGTGCTTGGATTTTTTTTAACGGTGGTGACTGTTGCACACCAGCCACCACACGGGCTTGACAGAGCTAGGTCTTGGTCCAGTAGCAAGGATTAACCAAGGTGACTGGCGACCTACTCTGCTGCACGGACCTAGTGCGCACACATATCGCAGTGTGGGCTGGCCCGTGCTGCCCCTGGGCTCTCGCCTCTTCTGGGCCCCGAACTCACGCCTCTCCTGGTCCCCGATCACGTCCCTCTACAGTCTCTCACCACTCCTTTGCCCCGACCTCACCGCTCCTGCAGTACCTGCCCACGCTCCAATTGCCGACCTGGACCTTGATGACGTCACTCTTCGCTGCCATTGCTCTCCTGCTCCAGCTCGTGTTGCTCCCTGGAGTGGGCTAGGCTGCCACGCTGCTCCTTCCGTTCCCCAGCCTGCTCCGACGGTGCGGCCCCCGGCCTGCGAGCACCATCTGAGCAGGCCGGGAGCGGAAGGAGCAGCGTGGCAACCTAGCCCAGCAGTCTGTGCATTTACATAGCGCCTTTCATGACCACCAGACGTCTCAAAGCGTTTTACAGCCAGTTAAATACTTTTGAAGTGTAGTCACTGTTGTAATGTGGGAAACATGGCAGCCATCTTGTGCAAAGCAAACTCCCAAAAACAGCAATGTGATAATGAGCAGATAATCTGTGTTTTTTTATGTTAATTAAGGGATAATATTGAGGAAAAACCTATTCACGCAGCAAGTGGTTATGATCTGGAATACACTGCCTGAAAGGGTGGTGGAGGCAGATTCAATTGTGGCTTTCAAAAGGGAATTGGATAAGTACCTAAAGGGGAAAAAAATTGCAGGGCTACGGGGAAAGGGCGAGGGAGTGAGACTAGTTGAAGTGCTCTTGCAGAGAGCCGGCACGGGCTTGATGGGATGAAAGGCCTCCTTCTGTGCTGTAACCATTCCATGATTCTATGAATGCCTTACATCTTCTAGTTCTTAAGTCCTGAGAGATTTTTAATGTTAAAATTCCTGGGAAATGGTTTATGCGGTCTCCTTTCATGAATTTATTTTGTAACCAACTTTTCCTCCTGTCGGACTCGTCTGCTTCCTTCAGCTGTGGGAATGGGAGGATGTACATGGGATTAAGTTCTCCATGTTAATGTTTCTGTGGGGCCCAATGATGCTGTTCATGTTATCTTGTCATCTCCCCGCCCCCCGCCTCCCATCATCATCAAAGGCAGTCCCTCGAATGAGGATGACTTGCTTCCATAAGAATTCACAGATGTTTCAATGAAGGACCCGATATTCCAGTCCTGAACTCCAACTGAGGGGGTGGAAGATGCCTGTGCATGGATTTTTTTAACATGTGGTGACCGTTGCACATCAGACACCACACAGGCTTGACAGAGCTAGACCTTTATCCAGTAGCAAGGGTTAACCAGAATGACTGGAGACCTGCTCTACTGCATGGACCCAGTGCGCGCCCATATCGTAGTGTGGGCTGCCCCTGGGCCCTCGGCTCTTCTAGGCCCCGAGCCCTCATTTGCCGCACCTCTGCCACGATCTCTCGCCGCTCCTCCGCCACAAACATTCACCGCACCTCCGCCACGATCCCTCACCATTCCTCCGCCACGATCCCTCGCCGATCCTCCGCCACGATCCCTCGCCGATCCTCCGCCACGATCTCTCGCCGATCCTCCGCCACGATCTCTCGCCGATCCTCCGCCACGATCTCTCGCCGTTCCTCTGCCACAAACATTCGCTGCACCTCCGCCACGATCTCTCACCGCTCATCTGCCCAACCTTCCTGCTCCTCCGCTACACCTGGGTCCTGCCAACGTTCCTGCCCATGCTCCAAACGGCGACCTGGATTTTGATGACGTCACCCAGTCGTCCACTTGGAAGCTGTTGCACACTTGGAGCAGCTCGCGCTGGAAGCTGCAGTGGTATGTTCTTTTATCCCCCCGACCTGCTGTGGTGTCCTCTCGCAGGTCAGGTTGGCCCACAATGTTACAGGGGCCCGCGCTGCTCTTTTATCCTCCGCCCCCCCCCCCCACGCCACACACCCACACACACCTTTCCCCACACCTCCCTCTCTCTGGAATGGAGTGTTCCACTACTATGTAGTATTTGAATGGCTCAGTTGAGACCACATGACAATTGAGGGGAATGAAATTTGAATGACAACCAAGACTGAAATATAGCTTGGAACCTCCAGAATAGGGGTCACATAGTCTGCTGTTACAGCCATTCCCAGTCTACCCTAATCCCAATTCCGAATACTTTTTTTTTCACTAAAAAAGCAGCCAACAACAACTTGCATTTAAATATCACTCCTCCCATGCAAGAAGATATCTCCGATGAGGAGGAAAAGGATATGGTAGACAAGGAGCATGGGAAAATGGGAGAGAAATGGAACGACTAGCATCGTGAACCAAAGGTCCAGTTAACGAGGAACGCTTTGAAAGCGGGGAGGGAGATGGTATGGCAGGGGGAATGAGTGTTGAGAAGAAGTCCAATCTTTGAGATTGTGCTGGGACATAAAGCAAGGGGACATCAGTAGGGTAAGGTGGGCCAAGGCTATCGAGTGACTTGACAACAAGAATGAGAATTTTGAATTCGACATTATGTTCCAGTAGAGCTTGGAGGAGATGGGGTGATGGGAGTGTGTATCTGAAGAGGGTGGCTTTGTCTTGCCAACCATCAGCTGGAGGAAGTTTTGGCTCGTTCAAATATCTTGGTATCAGACAACAATTTGATATTGTGGCAACAACCTTTGGATTGATGGAGGAGGCAGTGAGATAGAACTGGTTGTCCTCAGCATACTTATGGAAGCTGACCCCTGCTTCTAGAAAATGTTACCAGAGAGTGACATGTAAATAGTTAAGAGGAGGATGCAACTGAGCTGGTTGTGCAAACAGAGGGGAAGATGATGATGATAGCAATGTAGTGCCTGCATTGCCTTAGTTAATAGCAGAACCAGGAGAGAGCAGTGTCCCAGAACTGGACAGCAGAGAAGACATTGGAGCAAGATGAAGTGGTCAGTTGTGTTGAAGGTAACACAGAAAAGTTGAGGAGGATGAGAAGAAAGAGAGCAGCCACGGTCGCAAGCACACAAGATATCATTTGTGACTTTGATCAATATGGTCTCAGTACTGTGGGTGGGCCAGAAGCTAAATTGTATTGATTGGAATAAGGAATGGTGACGGAAGTTGGAGCATAGTTGCAAGACATTCCAGGACTTAAGAGTCAACCATATAATGTGAGACCAGAGTCCTATGTAGATCAAACCAAGTAAGGGAAACCGATTCCCTTCCCTGAAGGGTATTAGTGAATCAGTTGAGTTTTTATGACAATCTGGCAAATTAATGGTAATTTTCTGGTGCTAGCCCACAAATTACTAGACTTACTGAATTTAGTTTCACATGTGGGATTTGAACTCCTGACTTTTGGATTGCAAGTCCAGTACCCTCAGCACTAGGCTACCCCACCCTACAAGAAGAATTTCCCAAGCAGAAAAACAGCAGTTTTGAGGATGGTGCCAGAAAAGAAAGACAGGTTAATGACGTCAGCGAGCATGGGTGAAGATGGATGGTCAGGAGCTCCGATGGAAGGGGGTTGAAAGAGCAGGTTGATGGGCTTCATGGATAAGAGAAGTGAGCTAAGGGAAATGGGGAGAATCGGCAAAGAACAAGCATGGTTAGGTAGAGATCAGATGGGAAGAACCAGGAGAGGGCTGGGTTGTCCTGAGAAGGCAGCAGCTGCAATGCAGGCAGCCTCAAGTTTGGCCTTGTAGTTCATTGAGTTCCTCCTATTTTTGGTTGGGGGAAGGTCTGTGAAAGTGTTAGCAGTGTGGGAAAGGAATTTGGCCATTGTACTCTCAAGTATTCAAAGGGACTGGGAGTCAGCTTGTACATTCCTGTATCAGAGCATTTGTCAACATCTGGTTAGCTGGAATGTAAAGTAATAGTTAATGCAATTAAAATAGGTCTTTGGGTGTAATTGACTCATAAATTATATAGAGTAATTGCTCAGAAGTTAATTGCTGGTAACATAGCAAATGAAGGAGGTGTATTCTGATGCCAAGTTTATCTTTATCTTTGCAAATCCTTTGTGTTAGAATTTTGAGCACTTCTCGGGCAAGCTGTTATAGTACTGGCACCAAACAATTGTTTTAAATGCACTGACATTGATCCTGCATCAGCACCTCCGTGTGACTAAGTGCAGCAAATGATAGGGAAATCTAAGGCACTGTAAGTTGTTTATTCATAGTTCAAGTGAATGTAGCAGTAATAAATTGTTGTCATGTGTACACTTTACACATCAATCATTTTTTGCTACCAGTAAGCAGTACAGTTTTAACTTCAGCCCACAATAAATTACATCTTTTAACGATCATCGTAAACCACCCTGCTTTTAAGAGGGGATTACATTTGAGGCAAAAATGTGCCAAATATTCACAAAACCCAAACTTAATGGTCCATGTCATTCAGCACTGTGTTGCCAAGATAGCCAATCAATTAAGTATGGTCACATAGATGAATTTATGGATAATAATAATTACAGTTTGTAGCTCAGTGCTTATACCTGGATGTTTCTGGAGGAATATGACCACAATAACACGCGAAAAGGAAACTGTTTCCCCACCCCTCCTACCACATTAGTCTGTGATAATAGACGGGAGCAGTCAGGGCATCTGAAATTCTATACTTAACATGGCTTTGCTTTATTTTTAGGTGGCAGACTTTTTGCATCCATTTCCTAATCTTTCTCAGTATGAAATTTGCGTAGACAAGGGAACCTTTGATGTCATTAGTCTTAGTCCTGACCACCCAGCTGAAAGACAGAATTTTTATCGACAGTCCTTACATAGAGTTCTGAAGAATGGGGGCCTGTTTCTTATAACATCCTGTAACTGGACCAAAGAGGAACTCGTCAATCACTTCCGTGAAGGTAAATTATTGTTTTCATTATTTCATTGGGGTTTTAAATGACCAGCTTTATTGGGTTAGACTTTCCACTTTCAGGCTAAGACCGAAAAAAATGGGCCTAGTTCCAGCGATGCGGGACCTATCGCCCGTGCTGATCGCCGGCTCAAGGCCCATTTTTTTTTTAGATTTTCCGCTCTGCCTGAGCCCAGCGATGTCAAATGGGCGATGTCATTTCTCGGTGATCTCCTGATCGCCCAAAGAAAACGGAAGTGAATGAAAAAAAAAAAGCTTCACTAGCAACACATTACTGCGCATGTGCAGGTTGATTTTTTTTTTCAGGTTGATGCTTCGTCCCACGTTTTGAGAGGCCAAGGCTCTTCACACATGCTCAGAGGCTCTGGGTGGGTCTGGGGGAGAGAGAGAGAGAGAGAGAGAGGAGAAAGGAAGCAGGTCAGAAAGTCTTATCCAAATTACAGATAAATTTAAAGAATGGAGGGAGGTGCAGGAAAGAGAAGCCTTCAGCGAAGAGGCAAATGAGGCCCTCGTAAATGTTGTCAGCTCCAAATGGGAGGATCTGACACGGGGTGGGCAGGGGAAACCTCCACCCCGTGCATATTGCAGGAATTGGTCCGAAATAGCCGACGTAGTCACATCGGCCTCCAATGAAACACACAAAACGGACCAGTGCCGCAAACGGTGGAACAGCCTACTGGCAGCTGCGAGAGTAGTTGAAATTTATATTTATGTATTATTTAATGATCTAAATAGTAACTAGAATCTGCAATGTTATTGGGTTACATTTAAACATAACTAAATTTTACGCAACCCAACATAAAGTTAATTGTTCACTTGTTATCATTACTTAACTGTTCCCTTTCCATTCTTTCTGAAATGAACACTTGTTATCATCACTGTAATAGTCACTTGTTATCATCACTGTAATGGTCACTTGTTATCATCACTGTAATGGTCACTTGTTGGCATGACTGAAATGGTCACTTGTTGTCATCACTGAAATGGTCACTTGTTATCATCACTGTAATGGTCACTTGTTGGCATGACTGAAATGGTCACTTGTTGTCATCACTGAAATGGTCACTTGTTGTCATCACTGAGATGGTCACTTGTTATCATCACTGAGATGGTCACTTGTTATCATTACTTAAATGGCCACTTGTTCTGTTCATTTCATCTTCTTGTAACGTTTTGGGGATTTTGAGGGAAGGGTGGGTTGGTGCGGGGGTTGGAGGGAGGGTGGTGTTCATTAGTTCTTTGTTTGTTAATAAAAAAAAAAATTCTACAACTTTTGAACCTTCTCTCTTACTTACATAAGTTTTACAACATACAGTTCTTCATGCAGATTTGTTTGTTTGTTCTGTTTCCCCACGGAATATCATTAAATAACTTCACGATGTAAAAGCTATTTAATAAATAATTCCAATATATGCATAAATAACGTGATAATACCTATTTATATTCCCTGTCCCAAATTTCTGAGTACAATTTGCATCAATTTTACTCTCGAAATATCTCAGAACAATTCTCTACCCTTCCTCAGAGGCTAAAAATGGTATCCATCGTGCCCATTTCCCTCTCTCAGGCCCTGAAAAAGCAACTATTTTTGAACACTCTTTTGGGCCTTGCATCGGCCCAGCGAAGTGCATGCTAAGTGCTGAAACTTGGGATGTCCTTGTGTGGGCGATCATCTCAGCGATCAAAGTGGAAACTTGGAGGCCTATTTTTCCGGCGATATTTTGGGCTTCCACTTTTTGCTCAAAATGGGCGATAAGAGGTCCATTTTGGGCCATAGATGGTCCTTAGATGGGCGATATGAAGTGGAAAGTCTAGCCCATTGTCTTTAAGCTTGACACCGGAACTTTGATAAATAAGGAACTATAGTTTCAAAACTATATTTTACCATTCTGGCACTTTTATTTTGTGCTGTGCACCATTTCCATGAATTTGGTGAAGCTGCGAACAGATGGATTACTCTTCGAAGAACTATGCTTGAAACAAGAAACAAGAAACCATTCCCTAAGATGGCCGACTCTGATCTTCCAGGCCATTGTCTACGCCCTTTCTCAGGTGACCACTGAAGGAGATCACTGAATGACAGGAGGTTTAAGTTGTTTCCCTCGGATTTCTTCAGTGCAGTAAATAGTTTGATTCCCTTCAGCGCTGTGGGTAGAAATGCTGAAAGATGATCCCTGGACACATCTGCTGTGCCAAAGTACTTGAATGTAGGGCTTCTGGAGTACTCCTGTACAATAACATTATTTTAACAATGTGGAATGCCAGTTTGTATCAGACTTAGGCCACACCATTTCTGGCACCCTAGGCCTACATTGAAAGAGATAATGACTGTATGTATTGGAGACTGTATGTTTTAAAGTGTATCATTGACTTTCCAGGGATAACAATTATTTGTAATATAATAGCTATGTTCAATAACAGTAATGTGCTCTTTTTATTTGTTTCATTACAGGATTTGAGATGTTGCAGGAGCTACCAACACCTAAATTCCAGTTTGGAGGAAAAAGCGGAAATAGTGTAACAGTACTGGTTTTCAAACGGAAAGAATAAGTTTGGATAACTGCAGCTCACAAGAATCTTTCAGTGTTCAGCTCCAAATTACTATTCTCCTAGAACCAGAATTACTTCAACAAACTTGCAACTGGTCCACTGAGATTCGATTTTTCTTTTATTTGTACAATTTGATTTTTGAATCCTGCCATACAACAGACACTTCTTTGTGAAAATGATAACTTTCATACTGCGGTCAATCACTCAACAAAGCTTGAAGTTGTAACTAAAACGGTTGCAAAAATGTAACCTAAAATGAGCTGTGACATTTAAATAAAGAACTCTATTATTCCTCTCCGTGCCCCGCTGAAGGCTGTTCCATCGCACAGCATTCACAAAGTGCACTGATGGCCTCTAGTGGCAGCAAACTGGAAATGCTCCAATCTGTGGCATCACATTAATGCTATCTGTACTTGGGAAGAACTTCCATGGTGAAACAAAAGAATACAGTGAATTTAGAATTTCCTTGTTTTACACTCTCTTTGAAATCCTGTTTGATCTGTATTACAAGAGCAACACACGCTTGTTTTGGCGGGGGGGTTGTGTCAGTCGGTTGTGGGTGATTTGAAAGCTGTAAAAGAGCATTCACTCTTAAACTTCCAGACACTATCCAACGCATTGTGTTAATGTTTATACGAGTTTGCATATTTAAAATGTACGCATTAACAGCTTAGAGTGCCTTGGGAAAGATGGACTATGTGTGATAATCATTGACCTTGGTAAATAAGACTTGCTTAAACAAAGCGTAAAACTTTGAATTGGCACCTGAAGAGCCCGGATTACTGCTGGAAGTAGTAACTTATAGAATGGAAAGGTGGGATGAAAAAGTGGCAGTTTTGTGTTGAATTTGGCCCTGATGTAGCATACTGGCACAGCGAATTGGCAGTCCAAAACTGGGCATAGGATATGTGGTTGTGGCTTCTTGCGATAATATCCAAGGAATTGCGTGGATAGAATAGTCCACAAAGTCCACCCATTTTTTAGTGAATCTCATAAGGACTTTTTCCTACCACATTTGTTTTTATACACGAGGTGCTCAGCGCCCTCCCGGCTGCACTTTCTCCACTTAGGGTGGTCTTTGGCCAAGTTCTCCCAGGTGTCAGTGGGGATGTTGCACTTTATCATGGAGGCTTTGAGAGTGTCCTTGTAACGTTTCCGCTGCCCACATAAACAAGAACATAAGAATTAGGAACAGGAGTAGGCCATCTAGCCCCTCGAGCCTGCTCCGCCATTCAACAAGATCATGGCTGATCTGGCTGTGGACTCAGCTCTACTTACTCGCCCGCTCCCCATCACCCTTAATTCCCTTATTGGTTAAAAATCTATCTATCTGTGATTTGAATACATTCAATGAGCTAGCCTCAACTGCTTCATTGGGCAGAGAATTCCACAGATTCACAACCCTCTGGGAGAAGAAATTCCTTCTCAACTCGGTTTTAAATTGGCTCCCCCGTATTTTGAGGCTGTGCCCCCTAGTTCTAGTCTCCCCGACCAGTGGAAACAACCTCTCTGCCTCTATCTTGTCTATCCTTTTCATTATTTTAAATGTTTCTGTAAGATCACCCCTCATCCTTCTGAACTCCAACGAGTAAAGACCCAGTCTACTCAATCTATCATCATAAGGTAACCCCCTCATCTCCGGAATCAGCCTAGTGAATGTCTCTGTACCCCCTCCAAAGCTAGTATATTGTTCCTTAAGTAAGGTGACCAAAACTGCACGCAGTACTCCAGGTGCGGCCTCACCAATACCCAGTACAGTTGCAGCAGGACCTTCCTGCTTTTGTACTCCATCCCTCTCGCAATGAAGGCCAACATTCCATTCGCCTTCCTGATTACCTGCTGCACCTGCAAACTAACTTTTTGGGATTCATGCACAAGGACCCCCAGGTCCCTCTGCACCGCAGCATGTTGTAATTTCTCCCCATTCAAATAATATTCCCTTTTACTGTTTTTTTTTTCCAAGGTGGATGACCTCACATTTTCCGACATTGTATTCCATCTGCCAAACCTTAGCCCATTCGCTTAACCTATCTAAATCTCTTTGCAGCCTCTCTGTGTCCTCTACACAACCCGCTTTCCCACTAATCTTTGTGTCATCTGCAAATTTTGTTACACTACACTCTGTACCCTCTTCCAGGTCATCTATGTATATTGTAAACAGTTGTGGTCCGAGCACCGATCCCTGTGGCACACCACTAACCACCGATTTTCAACCCGAAAAGGACCCATTTATCCCGACTCTCTGCTTTCTGTTAGCCAGCCAATTCTCGATCCATGCTAATACATTTCCTCCATCTCCGGGTAACTTTATCTTCTGCAGTAACCTTTTGTGTGGAGTCTTATCGAATGCCTTTTGGAAATCTAAATACACCACATCCATCGGTACACCTCCATCCACCATGCTCATTATATCCTCAAAGAATTCCAGTAAATTAGTTAAACATGATTTCCCCTTCATGAATCCATGTTGCGTCTGCTTGATTGCACTATTCCTATCTAGATGTCCCGCTATTTCTTCCTTAATGATAGCTTCAAGCATTTTCCCCAGTACAACTAACTGGCCTATAGTTACCTGCCTTTTGTCTGCCCCCTTTTTTAAACAGAGGCGTTACATTTGCTGTGAAGGAGTTCCAAGTGGAGCACTTGCTTTGGGAATCTCGTGTCTGGCATGCGAACTATGTGGCCTGCCCAGCGGAGCTGATCAAGTGTGGTCAGTGCTTCAATGCTGGGGATGTTGGCCTGGTCGAGAACACTAATGTTTGTGCGTCTGTCCCCCCAGGGGATTTGTAGGATCTTGCGGAGACATCGTTGGTGGTATTTCTCCAGCGACTTGAGGTGCCTACTGTACATGGTCCATATTTCTGAGCGATACAGGAGGGCGGGTATCACTACAGCACTGTAGACCATGAGCTTGGTGGTAGTTTTGAGGGCCTGGTCTTCAATCGCTCTTTTCCCCAGAAGGCCGAAGGCTGCACCGGCACACTGGAGCCGGTGTTGTACACTGGTGCACCGCCTCCGGTGTAGTTACTAGAAAGCCGAGGGCTCCTGGACTGCTGAGCAATTCGGTGATTAAGCCAGATTTTAATGCACACCTTGCCTGCTAAAAATATATAACTTTCCCTGAGGGAGAGTCTTCCAAAATAAAACGGAGGCAGAGTAATGGTGGTAGGACTTTTAACCTTCACTTTTAGAAAGATGCATCACTGGGCAATCAATTTCTTAGAATTAGATAGAATATACGGCACAGAAACAGGCCATTCAGCCCAACCAGTCCATGCCGGCATTTATGCTCCACTCGAGCCTCCTATCTTTCCTCATCTAACTCTATCTGCATAAACCTGTATTCCCTTCTCCCTCGTATGCTTATCTAGCCTCCTCCTTAAATGCATCTATACTACTCGCCTCAACTACTCCCTATGGTAGCGAGTTCCACATTCTCGCCATCCTCTGGATAAAGAGGTTTCCAATAAATTCCCTATTTGATTTCTTGGTGACTATATTGTATTGATGGCCTCTCGTTTTGCTCTGAATAGTTTGAGAGAGAGCTAGCATGCATACTCATCCAAAAATAGTCTGAGAAAACAGTCAAATGAGAATTAACCCAGCTGAAGTCTGATGCATTTTTTATTAAGACCACTTGCTCCCTGACTGACTACTCAATGATACAGATCTACTGCTGAGGAACATACTTGATAGTAGAAGCATATGCTTGGAACAGTTACAACACAATTCCTCAAGCACATAGGAACAGGAGTAGGCAATTCAAATCTTGAGCCTCATCAAATGTCTTGGAAATCCATAAAGAGAACACCCAGAGACACTCCCCTATCCGCTATGCTAATGACCTCACAAAATGTAACTAGTTTCATGCTAACTCTTTGATTAGCTGATAATTGCCCAAGTGCTCAGTTCTTAAAAGTATACACCAGGTATCTCAGTACAGAAATTACCCCTTGTTGCAGCTGGAAGATCAGTTGGTATTTTTAACTCATTTTTAACAGAAGTTTCCACCCAATGGTGCATATATTCCTGTAGCTGGGTGATCAGGCCAGTCTTGGTCTTAGATTGTGTCAACATTGCCTTCTGATCTTCCAGTTAGACACCTTATTCAAGTGGGAAGTTGCTCTATGCTGGTTTCTCTCCCTCCAATGGAATATTTAGCTTCTGTATGAAATCTAGTTGAAAACTGGCCAAAATGAGGAGGCTGAGTTTGGGTCACAGGCCACCGTAGGACTCAAATTCACGGGCTTTAGTGCGCAGTTGAGCGCTCAACCACTTGGTTATGCCAATTTTGAAAAACACTGCTTTCACATTTTTATGGAAAGTGTTTCAAATATTGAGGCCTTTTAGGAATGAATAATGAGATCTGTTGTACACTGTGCCTTCAGAATTGTCAAGTGAACAGTAGGTGGTGATGTGTACCACACAGATCAATCATCCAGAACATTCATTGAAAATCTGTTGTTTTCAGTCAGTTTCGATAGATTATATACCCTTTAACTAAAGTAACTATCTAACACCTCCTCTGAAGGGTTGTCTTCTTTCACTGAAATATGGTAGCAGATATTTGAGACTTTATTGAACCAGAGTTGACACAGCCACCATGTTGACAATTTCCTATTGTCAAAATGGCAAATATTAAATAAATTCCTTATTTGTTTAAATGTCTTGTAGGAACTAGAAGGAAGAAACCATCATTATCTACAGAGATCTGATGTGAAAGCCAAAAGTAACTTACATTTCTGACATGCTTCTCTAGCACAGAGGGGCACCTCAGAATGCTTTACAGGCTGGTGGACAGCAAACAGGAGGGAGAAAGGGGTTAAGAGTGAGCAACAGTACAGTCAAAGGGAAGGGTCTTAAGGAACGTTTTGAAGGTGAAGCAATGAGGCAGGGAGTTCTAGTGGATAGTGGCTGAAGGATTGACAATTGATGGTGGAGTTAAGGGGGTGGGAAATGAGAAGGCCACTGTCAGAAATGCAGAGGATGTGCATAGCGTGATACAGCTGGATGAGAACATGAGATAAGGAGGGCAATATCATGAAGTGATTTGAAGGGGAGGATAAGAATCATAGAATCTTACAGCACAGAAGGAGGCCATACTGCCCATCATGCCTGTGCCAGATCTTTGGTAGAGCTATCCAATTAGTCTCACTCCCTGCTCTTTCCCCAGATCCTTTTCAAGTATATAGCCAATTCCTTTTTGAAGGTTACTATTAAATCTGCTTCCACATACATTGGGCAATGTATTAGAATCTTTTAAAAAATTGTACCTGTTCCCAGAAAGACCTTTAAAGGCTTTGAAAAGGTCAGAACACTGATCAGGGTAGAGAGGAGGTTAAAGAGATTAACTCTAGCGGAACTATTTAGCAAAGGGACTCAATTAGTTAATTAGGATGATTACCGGTACAAATCTAGCAATAGTTTTGTTGCGAGGGATGCTTAGACTGAGGGAGACAGTAAGTTAATCCAGGAGCAATGTGAGTCTGGAGTAGTGCACAGAAAGGAGTTTGGCTGGGGAGTAGGGCGAGGCAGCAAGGTGAACTGGGAATCATTTATTGGAGGTGGTCAAAAGTATGAGAAGATAGTGAGTTGGGAGAGGGTACAAGGTGATTTAAAAGAAAGAAAGACTTGGATTTATATCATGTCTTTCACAACCGCTGGACGTCTCAAAGTGCTTTACAGCCAATGAAGTACTTGTGGAGTGTAGTCACTGTTATAAGATAGGAAATGTGGCAGCCAATTTGCACTCAGCAGACTCCCACACCAGCAATGTGATAATTGTTTTTTGTTATGTTGATTGAGGGATGAATATTAGCCAGGACACCAGGGATAACTCCCCTGCTCTTTGAAATAGTGCCATGGGATCTTTTATGTCCACTTGAAAGAGCAAACAGGGCCTCGGTTTAACATCTCATCCAAAAGATGGCACCTCCAACAGTGCAGCACTCCCTCAGTACTGCAGTGGGGTGTCAGTCTAAATTAATGTGCTGAAGTTCCTGGAGCAGGACTTGAACCCACAACCTTACTGATTCAGAGGCGAATGTGCTTCCCACTGAGCCACAGCTGACACATGTAGGGAGGGGAAGGGTGGAAAAACAGAAGAGCTTGCACCTGGGATGGCAGTCATCTTGCAATCACAGTGGAAATGGGAGCTACGGATTTAAGTCATTAAACAGAGGTTACAACATTAGCATTAAACAGCAACGGTAAGAGTTTAAGTACGAGGATTGGTCAAAGATGCTGTGCTTGGAGCAGAAAATTATTCAGACAGTCAGGAGTCATGATCAGCCAGGAAGCCAGAGAGTAGTTTGTGGCCTGCATGAAGGTCACAAAATAGACCAGAGTGTGCACAAAGGTCAGAAGAATAATCCAGCATCAGCACAGGAGTCAGAAGAATCTGAAGTGGAAGTCAAAGAATTTAGGGTCTGAATAATAACATGAAGTACATAGTATGGAATATATTACTCTTGGTTATTTAATTTTTTTTGTACTTGCAATATGTCTCAGTCTCTCACAGTGTCATCAACCTGTGTATAATTACAGAGTTCCCAGTCTATGTCAACTATCCACACCTAATATTACCAAACGTACAGGAACTAATTTCCTCCCATGTTATTTTCCTTGTCCTTCTCAGAACAACTCTGTCTGCAATACACCTACAAATTTGTCATTTTAATTTTCCTTGAAAACCACGCCCACTGTGAGCAACATTCTGTAATTGGCAGTAGTGAAGTTAATAGCATCAGAAAGTCAGAAAAAGCAAGGCCATCTTGGGTTCCCTCAAATGTAAATTTTACTGAATAACCTTTAACCCATATTTGTTTTGTGTTAGTATTTATGTTGAATAACCCTGACGTATGAGCGACTACACCTCTAATTGCAGTCTCCTGGTTCTATTATTTTCAAAAATGTTTGACCTTTCTATTTTCTAAACATACTATGCCACCTTTATGTTGTCTCAAAATAACGCGGTAACTTGTTCACAATACTATGTTTTTTTTGGCGCCTGTTCTTTGTCCTCATTTTCTACTGTGGTAATAATGACAATATAGAAGCTGTGATTTGTGAAGTAGTGTGTTTCCAATTATTTCTGAACAGTGCTGCAAACAAGCCAATTTATGGAAATGAGCAGCCCTGGGGTGATGGTTGAGGTACAGGAGAATTCTTTCACTTGGCACTGCTGGCTTTGTAGTGAACAGCTCTGCTTTGTGACAGTAAGCTGACTGCGGAGTCATGGGTGAACCTTATTCCAGCTGTTGCCAAGTAACCTAAATTCCATCCCATTTTTCTGATTAACTGCTGCTGTCCCTACATATTATCCAACAGTGTTATTTTTCTTTGTCCTATCCCCCCTACACACCCCACATACCCATAATACCCACCATCTACACTCAACTTAGCTCCCTACGGCCCAAAGACTTGGGTTCAAATTCCTTGCTTTCAAATTCTTCCAAGGCCTTGCCCTCCTCTTTTTTTGGCAATCTTCTCCAGCTAAGCATTCTCGCCTGTATCCTCTACTCCTCTTGCTCTGGATTATTCCTTGTTCTTTGCTCCCTCTGCTCTACTACCATCTGATCTTTTAGCCATTACACCTCTGCCCTCTGGACCTTTCTTTCTGAATCTCTTTTGCCTTGTTACATCTCTTTCTACTCTCAAAAACCTTTCTTTGACTGTGCCTTTAATCTCCAACTCCCCAAATTCCTTTACTTCCTGTTCAGTGTCCTGCTCTTCTCATTTATGCCAATTGATCCCTTTTGAGGGTGTGGATATGCTACACTCAGAACACAAGGATGATATTGTGACAGGAGGTTATATTTGGGGGATTTCACCCCTAGTTTCAGGTTCATACATGAAAACTGGGAAACGCTGATGGGCAGATTTTAAAAAAGCTGACATAGCCCTAAAAAGCCAACAGCTCATACATACTCTAAATATAATTTTATTTCACTGGAAATGCAATGGAACACAGGTTTGTAACTTAAGATGTAGATACACCCAACATTCCTTCACTTGTATTGCAGAAAAAATGTCGAAGTACATCCTGACCTGAAGGCGATACACTTATTGAAGGCATAAGATTTAATTTCTAGAGGGCCATGGGGTCATACCCCACCCAGAATATGTAGATTTTTGACACTTTACTTGCTACATTTTATAGGATTTTGGAATCTGTAATTAATATGGGAATTGCAATTATTTCATCTGAAAAAATATGCGCAATTTTATTGAAAACGACTCTGTTTGAAGTTTGGGAATTAATTATATTTTGTTATATTCTTTCTGGAATTAGGCAAGTAGGGTGTGTGCGGATGAGGCGAGAGTGTGCACTCCATTTTAGGCAGCAGATATTCTATTCCTTGAAGCAAAATGTTTTAATTAATATTTTTATTAAATTTCCAAATAGTAAATTTAAACCCCATCTTATTGACCATGCGTTCATTCCAGTCAGGGAAGAAAGGGAGCACAATTTAGAATTGGTGCATTTCTTAATTGTTTATCTCCTCATCTCACCAGGATCGCCATTATGGTCAGTAATGCTTGTAACTAGCTGGCTCGGCATTTGTCCTTAGCTTTAGACCCAATTGTTCTGGAGATAACACTTGGATAAAATGTAGTTCTAATTGCTTTTACTCACTGGGAGCTGCTCCAACACTTCTGGTTATAACTCACTCAGTAATCCATAAACTCAAAGTAAATGGTGTCTCATTGTCACAATTAGCAGGTGAGTAATCAATCAAAGCAACAAATCTTGAATTGCCAGTGCACTTTAATCAAACCTTCCACCACTCTTCACAGTATCTCAAATAGTGCAGGCTGAATGAATTTTCCCTATTACAGAAGATTCAGGCATTGCTGATAAATTTAAGCTTAACATGAGAATCTAAGACAAGAAACTCACCCTGAGATACTACCCAGGTAATGCAAAATGGTCCTCAGGCTCAGCTTCACCATTCCTCAGCATACTACATTTTTTGCACCATTTCATGGTTGTGCTTTAAGGGCCAAATGTATGAAACTAAACTCACAATGGATATTTCATGATATGTGCTTCCTGTGGATGAGGCTACCCACCAGTAAAGCGCATTTGTAATGCAAGTATTAGCCTTTTAAAAAGGAGGAGAGGGGCAGGCAACATTTTTGTGGGGGATTTCCTTATCTCCCACAGAAGATCGGCTGAAACCAAAAGTTGGGCCGGATTTTGCGGTCAGCTCTGCCGTTTGTTACACTGGCACTACCCAAAGACTTTCTACGTGCTTTTGCACTGTAAGTTCCTGTCAGCCAACTATTGAAAAAGCACAGTGCCCTCTACAGGACATCTGGGACCTGAGTGAACAGGGCAAGCAACCGTGTATCCTTAACCAATCAGATTGAAATATCATGAACGAGAAGCGCAGAGTCTGAACCAGAAATCAGAATCTTACCAGCCCTGCAAGTGTGGGTTTAGAGGTGGGCCTGCTGTCAAAATGGCCCTGATTGACAGCTGGGTGGGATCCTGCTCTGAACCCGCCTCCTTGTCAGTTTCCAAAGTGCTGGGTCTGGTTGCGGTTCACAGTCCCGACACCAAGCGGCGGGCCAGCCAATTAACATCATTAAGAGGTACTTTAAAGGTATATAAAAATAATTTTACCAGGTACTTTCCATTTTTCCAACTTTTTCAGGAGCTTCCCATCGCTCAGGCTTCACGTCAGGTCAGGTTCTCAATGACACTCCATTGCTTTGACTAATTAACAGCTGCAGAAATGGTATAAAAGCTACCATTTCCCAACTGTTCACTTTCCAATATCAGAAGCTGAAGCCTTCAGGAATTGGAAGGCACTTTTAAGCTCTATGCAGTTTGGAAGTGTTTGCAGTGAACTCTCTATGCACTGTCACCTCCTTGGAGCAACCTCTCTCACCATTGACAGATCAATTCTGTCATCTCAACTTCAGCTGCCATCTATTCCATTGGTGCCTTTGAAAGAATCTCACCTTGGTCCTCAGAATCCCACCATGATCAGCCCCAACACCAACATCACTAAACACACTAGCATCACTGACAACAACACCAAACTTCTCGATAATCACCTGATGTTGCACAGGAAATAGGGCATCAGCACCTGACCACATTGCTGAGTAGAGCGCCAGAGCTGGCCTCACCATGAGTTGGCACCACCGCACACAAGCATCCATACAATGCCCAAGCCATTCCTTTCACACTCATCACCATTGTGCAGGGTACCCTTATGTCTGACCAACACTCACTAAGCCACTTCCAAAGGTGCACACAAATCTGTCTAAGAATGCAAATTATGTCATCAGACCTGATTCCTTCAATTGGCCAGGAACCTTTCAGGGTGGGTTTAACAAGTCCCATCAACAAACGATTCTTCACACAGAGCGTGATGGAGCCAGGAGCGGGGTTGCCACCCAGCACCGACCCTGGCTGCTCCAGACCCGCCGCAGTTGGCGAGATCACAGACAGAAAGTGTCAGTTACTATACTGAATTCAATGTCAAATCAGGTACAGAAAGCAAAAAAAAGAGAGATAAAGAAAGATTGGGTTAAGAGAGAGAGATAAAGGAGACAGAAAGAAAACATTATAAAAAAGATATTTACCGTAAAAAAAAATCTCCAACAATAATTAAATTCTGAAGCAATGAGACTCCACACTTGCAAAAGTTAATTTTCAGTGCCAGGGAGGTTGTTTGGCAATAATTAAGACATACCATGCCATTAAAAGTGTACTTACACTGGAATGGACAAGCTCTAACTTTCTGTGGCGAGCTTAGTCCATATCTATGAGGTAAGTACAGCAACTTCAGACCATTCAATGTATTTGAATGGGGAATTAGTACGCAAGATGCCATTCGGGAACCTTATGGAGGAGCAGGGCATCTCAGACAGCAGCTTCTGGATTTCCACGTTTAACTACGCATGTGCGGTTTCTGGAAGTTACTGCCTGGTTACCTCATAAACAAAGACATGGAAAATAAGTACAGGAGTAGGCCATTCAGCCCTTCGAGCCTGCACCGCCATTCAATGAGTTCATGGCTGAATATGCAACTTCAGTACCCCATTCCTGCTTTCTCACCATACCCCTTGATCCCCCTAGTAGTAAGGACTTCATCTAACTCGTGTTAGCCTCACCGTTATTTCTACTGCAAAATCCAGCCCAGTGTAAATGGCCGTTTATACCATTTCTCTGAGCTTTCTGATGATCTTTACTGATGTTACATGATCTCCCATGGTAATTCTACCCTCAAGTCAATAAGTCTGTCAAGAAAAACTGATATTGACAGCTACTTCTAGGAGATAACAACTTTTCCAATTATAAAAATGTCAGCTCTTTGGCTTGGTCAACATATTCAAACTAAATTGTAGTAAAAAAGACCAGAAAAGTTGTTAGAAGATCGTAATTCTCCAAAAGCTTGATGCTTGTGTATCACTATTGAGAGTGTTTGCAAAGCTTATAATGACCAGTGATGTTTTGCAGAGAAATCGTTCTCTTGGCCTAGACTTGGTACTATTCAAGGCCATTCAAACTAGGATTGGATTATAAATAAACATATAACATAATTACATCATACAAAGAATTGCTTTTATAATTGCACCAACTTATTATCAGGCAACTGTAACAGCCATTCTATACTAGAGTGTCCCACAAATAGCAATGAGAGGAATCTCTTTCATTCTATGGTTTTGGTTTAGAAAGGAATGTTGTCCAGAACACTAGGAGAATTTGTTCTTCAAATAACACATGGAATTCTAAATGTACACCCACACCACTAGATGTTTCATCTAAAGTATGGCAGACTCAGCAATGCAGCACTGCACCAGTACTGTGCTGGAGTGGCAGCCTAGATAATGAGCTCAAATCCTAGTATGGAGCTGAAGCCATAACATTCTGACCCAGAGGCAAGATTACTACCAACTGAATCAAGCTGATGATCATGCTCTACTCAAAGGCTACTCTCTAACATGTCAGAGATCTGGCTGGCTCATCATTCCTCCACAAGCTCCTGATTAAGTAGTATTACAAAAATTATTACTTCTTAAATTGGACATCCATGTTTATACCTGAAACACAAGACTTTATCTCGATATCCAGTGTCAGCCTGGCTTAGTTGTTACCCTTCTCACATCTGAGTCAGAAGGTTGTGGCTTCGAGCCTCAAATCAGGGTAGGAGCTTGTAATGGAGATTGACACTTGAGTGCAGCACTAAGAGAGTTGTTATATTGTTGGAGGTGTTGTGCTTTTCATAAAATGTTAAACTGAGGCCCAGTCTGACTGTTCAGCTGAACACAAAAGATCCTATGGCACTTTTTGAAGAAGAGCAGAGAGCCATCCCAGTGTCCTACTCAACATTCATCCATGAACAAAAAAACACCAAAATGAAACTGATTCAACATTCATTTAATTTGCTGTTTGTGGGGACTTGTGAACAATTTGGTTCTACACATCAAAAATAGTTAATTGGCTGTGAAGAACATTTTGGAAGTCCTCATAAGGGGCTATGTAATTGCAGGTTCTTTATATCAATCTGCATGGAATACTGACAGTAAAGAGTCACACACCATTTCTCTTGCCTTTCAAATTTTCTCTCTTAGACAGTGTTACATAGAAACATAGAAAATAGGTGCAGGAATAGGCCATTCGGCCCTTCGAGCCTGCACCGCCATTCAATGAGTTCATGGCTGGTTATTGCTTGAAACTCTACATTTTGTATGCAGTAACAATCATTTGCTCAACCATTGTCATTGAACTAAAAAATGTGTGGTCCTTTCAAATGTGTTCCATTCCTACAAGTAGTTTGTGTTCCCAGCAAACTCTAAGGTCAAATCTGTAACATATTTGTCTGCAGTACAGCTATCTGCAATGTACCCTTATGATTGTTGACAGTCACGAAGGAATACTGTAAGTTGAATGATCCATTTTAAACACATTAGAGCACAACTCAGCCTTCTAGTTCAGCAGAAACAAAATAGCAGAATGTTACATGTGATGAACCTTTCTGATAAGGACTATTTTGTTGAACCCCATGAGTTTCTAATAATGAAATTTAATCACAGATATATTTGTTGTTCCGCCAGCCATTACATTCTTGGTCATTAAATGCCTCAAGCATTTGATCAGCAAAAAGAGGCATTTAGTGCCTTATGCATGTGGGAATCGAAAAAGTAATTGCTAAATTGAATTTGGCTCAAATTGTATTTTATGCTTTGCCATTCCGGAAGTTTCCAAATAAAAACTGAACTGTAGAACCACTGAAAGTTGGATTTTTGTTAAATCAAATGTGATTAAATAGTGTACATTTGAGAAGCGTTCAACATATTCCTAATATTTTCAGGAACCAATGTGTACTTTGGAAATAAAGAATATGTATTTATCATAAATGTGTTTATACAGAAGTAAGTAATGTTATTTGGAGAGGGTTTACAGACAAATACAGATGTGTCTGGATGATAAGAATTCATAAATGTCCCAGCGAATGCTTTGGCAAACACAGGCCACTATGAAAATCCCATTAAGTTAATATTCTGTCTGGCACCCACACTCTTATGTTTACTGTAAAAGTACATCATGCATTGCAGAGTCGAGTGAGAGGATGTACCAAATTAACTAGATGAGTAATGTATTTTTCAGAGCCTTATTTGCTCTGATGGTTTTCTAGAGAGCAGTCCAGTTCCATGTACACTGTGGGGGGTGGGGTGGCGAAATTGGTCGTCCGCCCATTTCTCGGCGGTATGCCGGTGGTATGTCGTTTCATACCGCCGGGTACCGCTGGGGCGGAGCGTGCGTGATTTTTGTCACTTTTTCCTCGGCGGTATGCTGAGCAGAGTGCAGCGGGCGGGGCGGAGCGGAGAGCAGCCGCTGGTGTGCGGACGGTGAGTCATTTTCACTCGGGAATCTTTGGCTACTGCGAAGCTCCGCCCCCCCCCCGAGAGGCACAGAAGAGAATTTACAGAGACCGCCGGCCTGAGAGCGCTGTGCAGGTATATGGGGGTGGGGGGGGGGGGGATGAATCTCTGCTGCGGGGGCAGATCACTGCTGGGGGGAGATTGCTGCTTGGGGGGCGATCGCTGCTTGCTGGGAGATTGCTGTGGGGGGGGTGGAACAGATTGCTGTGGTGGGGTGGGGGGGGAGGGAAGAGACTGTGGGGTGGGAAAGATGGGGGGCATGAGAGATAAAAAAAAGTTAACAGGTAAAGATGTATACCGCCAACTGAAGCTCGTCTTAAAACCACCTTTTCCAGGGCAGTGTGCAGGGTTGGTGGTATGTCAGTGGTAAGTGATCAATTTGGCAATTTTGGGCGGTTTGTGGGCGGTGTGCATTGGCGGACGGTATGCCTACCGCCTGGCGGTATGTCGCTGATGAATTTTGCACCGGGCAGTATGTGGGCAGTATGTAGGTATTTTTCGATCAATTTGGTGATTTTGGGCAGTATGTCACATAGAAACATAGAAAATAGATGCAGGAGTAGGCAACTCGGCCCTTCAAGCCCGCACCACCATTCAATAAGATCATGGCTGATCATTCCCTCAGTGCCCCTTTCCTGCTTTCTCTCCATACCCCTTGATCCCTTTAGCCATAAGGGCCATATCCAACTCCCTCTTGAATATATCCAATGAACTGGCATCAACAACTCTCTGCGGTAGGGAATTCCACAGGTTAACAACTCTCTGAGTGAAGAGGTTTCTCCTCATCTCAGTCCTAAATGGCCTACCCCTTATCCTAAGACTATGTCCCCTGGTTCTGGACTTCCCCAACACGGGAACATTCTTCCAGCATCTAACCTGTCCAGTCCCGTCAGAATCTTATATGTTTCTATGAGATCCCCTCTCATCCTTCTAAACTCCAGTGTATAAAGGCCCAGTTGATCCAGTCTCTCCTCATATGACAGTCCAGCCATCCCTGGAATCAGTCTGGTGAAGCTTCGCTGCACTCCCTCAATAGCAAGAACATCCTTCCGCAGATTAGGAGACCAAAACTGAACACAATATTCCAGGTGAGGCCTCACCAAGGCCCTGTACAACTGCAGTAAGACCTCTCTGCTCCTATACTCAAATCCCCTAGCTATGAAGGCCAACATACCATTTGCCTTCTTCACCGCCTGCTGTATCTGCATACCAAGTTTCAGTGACTGATGAACCATGACACCCAGGTCTCATTGCACCTCCCCTTTTCCTAATCTGCTGCCATTCAGATAATATTCTGAATTTGTGTTTTTGCCCCCAAAGTGGATAACCTCACATTTATCCATATTATACTGCATTTGCCATGTATTTGCCCACTCACCTAACCTGCCCAAGTCACCCTGCAGCCTCTTAGCATCCTCCTCACAGCTTACACTGCCACCCAGTTTAGTGTCATCTGCAAACTTGGAGATATTACATTCAATTCCTTCATCTAAATCATTAATGTATATTGTAAAGAGCTGGGGTCCCAGCACTGGGCCCTGCGGCACCCCACTAGTCACTGCCTGCCATTCTGAAAAGGACCCGTTTATCCCGACTCTCTGCTTCCTGTCTGCCAAGCAGTTCTCTATCCACGCCAGTACATTACCCCCAATACCATGTGCTTTGATTTTGCACACCAATCTCTTGTGTGGGACCTTGTCAAAAGCCTTTTGAAAGTCCAAATACACCACATCCACTGGTTCTCCCTTGTCCACTCTGCTACTTACATCCTCAAAAAATTCCAGAAGATTTGTCAAGCATGATTTCCCTTTCATAAATCCATGCTGACTTGGACCGATCCTGTCACTGCTTTCCAAATGCACTGCTATTTCATCTTTAATAATTGGTTCCGACATTTTCTCCACTACTGATGTCAGGCTAACCAGTCTATAATTACCCATTTTCTCTCTCCCTCTTTTTTTTTAAAGTGTGTTACATTAGCTACCCTCCAGTCCATAGGGACTGATCCAGAGTCGATAGACTGTTGGAAAATGATCAACAATTGATCCACTATTTCTATGGCCACTTCCTTAAGTACTCTGGGATGCAGACTATCAGGCCCTGGGGATTTATTGGCCTTCAATCCCATCAATTTCCCCAACACAATTTCCCACCTAATAAGGATATCCTTCAGTTCCTCCTTCTCACTAGACCCTCAGTCTCCAAGGAAGGTTATTTGTGTCTTCCTTCGTGTAGACAGAACCAAAGTGTTTGTTCAACTTGTCTGCCATTTCTTTGTTTCCCATTATAAATTCACCTGAATCTGACTGCAAGGGACTTATGTTTGTCTTCACTAATCTATTTCTCTTCACATATATATAGAAGCTTTTGCAATCAGTTTTTATGTTCCTGGCAAGCTTCCTCTCATACTCTATTTCCCCCCTCCTAATTAAACCCTTTGTCCTCCTCTGTTGAATTCTAAATTTCTCCCAGTCCTCAGGTTTGCTGCTTTTTCTGGCCAATTTATATGCCTCTTCCTTGGATTTAACACTATCCTTAATTTCCCTTTTTTAGCCCCGGTTGAGCCACCTTCCCCATTTTATTTTTACTCCAGACAGGAATGTACAATTGTTGAAGTTCATCCATGTGATCTTTAAATGTTTGCCGTTGCCTATCCACCGTCAACCCTTTAAGTATCATTTGCCAGTCTATTCTAGCCAATTCACGCCTCATACCACCGAAGTTACCTTTCCTTAAGTTCAGGACCCTAATCTCTGAATTAACTGTGTCATTCTCCATCTTAATAAAGAATTCTACCATATTATGGTCACTCTTCCCCAAGGGGCCTCGCACAACAAGATTGCTAATTAGTCCTTTCTCATTACACATCACCCAGTCTAGGGTGGCCAGCCCTCGACATATTGGTCTAGAAAACCATCCCTAATACACTCCAGGAAATCCTCCTCCATGGTATTGCTACCAGTTTGGTTAGCCCAATCTATATGTACCCATGATAACTGCTGTACCTTTATTGCATGCACCCCTAATTTCTTGTTTGATGCTGTCTCCAACCTCACTTCTACTGTTTGGTGGTCTGTACACAACTCCCACTAGCGTTTTCTGCCCTTTGGTATTCCGCAGCTCCACCTATACAGATTCCACATCATCCAAACTAATGTCCTTTCTTACTATTGCGTTAATTTCCTCTTTAACCAGCAACGCTATCCCACCTCCTTTTCCTTTCTGTCTATCCTTCTTGAATGTTGAATACCCCTGGATGTTGAGTTCCCAGCCTTGACCACCCTGGAGCCATGTCTCCGTGAGGCCAATTATATCATATTCACTAATTGCCTCCTGTGCAGTTAATTCGTCCACCTTATTACGAATACTCCTCGCATTGAGGCACAGAGCCTTCAGGCTTGTCTTTTTAACACATGTCGGCAGTCGGTGGGCAGTATGTCCACCAATTTCAGGCCCTGCGTCTTTTTTAATGAATTCATGCTCCTTAACATTTAATTCTAATGCCCACTGATTTTGTTATTTTTCTCTCCCCTTTTTATCCTAGTCTTTCCAGGCTAACTGTGTTCGAGGGGGTCGGGGGTTGGGGGTGGGGGCGGGGCGGGGGGGTGCGGGGAGAAATGGCTGCTCCCAGACATCTTTTATTTCTGCTCTGAACCAATAACTGTGATGACTGTTTCTCTGATATTTCCTTGGCCCATGGGGAAATACCTGGCTCTGCTTGCCCATTATCGCAGCACCAATATCAAGCAGAAAGCATATAGCACCATCATTGACACCTTCACTGAAGCGTTCGAGAGTCTGGGCCTCACATTAAAAATCATTTAGATAAAGGTCCTCTACCAATCTGCCCCCACCACACAGTTATCAAGATGCACGATGTGACCTTATACAATGTGGATCACTTCCCATACCTTGGGAGCTACTATCAACAAGGACAAACATCGATGACGAAGTCCAACACTGCCTTCAGTGTGTCAGTGCAGCCTTTGGCTGCCTGAGGAAAAGAGTGTTCGAAGACCAGTATTTCAAACCCGGCACCAAGCTCATGGTCTACAGGGCAGTAGTGATACCTGCCCTCCGATATGCTTCAGAGACTTGGACAATGTACAGTAGGAGAAGTACCATCAACGCAGCTTCTGCAAAATCCTGCAAATTCATTGGTAGGATAGGTGCACCAACGTCAATGTTCTCTCAGGCCAACTTCTCCAACATCGAGGCATCGACCAGCTCCGGTGGGCGGGCCACGTTGTCCGCATGCCCGATGTTAGACTCCCGAAACAAGCACCAAGCTACGTCACGGCAGGCGAGTCCCAGGAGGGCAGAGAAAACACTTCAAGGACACGCTCAAAGCCTCCTTGAAAAATACAACATCCCACCAACTCTTGGGAATCCTTGTCCCAAGACCACTCAAATTGAAGGAGGGGCATCCTAGAAGGCACTAAACACTTCGAGTCTCTTTGCCGGGAGCACGCAGAAGCCAAGCTCAAAAAGCGAAAAGAGCATCCGACAAATCAAGCCCCCCATCCACCCGTCCCTCCAACCACCGTCTGCCCCACCTGTGACAGAGTCTGTCGATCCTGCATTGGTCTCATCTGTCACCTTAGAACTTATTTTAGTGTGGAAGCAAGTCATCCTCAACTCCAGGGGACTGCCTAAGAAGAAGGAGAAGAAGAATATCAAGACAAGATGCTCAGCAGTGTGGATGATCACAGGTGCAAATCAATGTCTTGTTATTTATAGAACCACGTGCTGTTGCTTCAATACATGGCACCAGCACCTCCCTGATTGATTAGTTTAACTTGCGGAATCAAGTTCAGGAATGTGATCCGATTCTATACATAATCATATTGTCGGCAACCACATATAGGCCCCGAAATTGATGACCGGTAAGGCTAGTACATTTTTCCTGGGCGGCATCTACCTTTTTGGCGCCCTCTGCTGCCAGGTCCCGTCGGGAGCCAGTTTCGGCGAGGTTGTGTGAGCAGCAGCGGCAGGCAATGGGAGTCGGGCATCAACGGGCAGTGGCATCAGTGGGCGGCAGGTGCAGGCCTCACGAATCAGAGAACTTCAGAGGCCCTGCAATGCGCAGGCACGAGATTATTTTTGTAGTCTTTTCATCCACCTGACGTCAGTTTGGCTGCGTTTGAGGCTCATGGGACACATGCGCATGCACTTAAAGGCACAGCATTCTCTTGCACCTGCAAGTTGGAGAGTGGAAAGTCCTGTAAATTGAGAGCCACAAAGTCTTCAGTAGCCATTTCCTTAATCATTGAGGATGAGTGGGAAAAAAACTTCAATGAAGATTGTCAAAACCAAGCCCAGAGCTCCCTTGGTTTAATGAAGAAGAATTGGAGGAGCTATTATCGGTGGTGGAGCGCAGGTATAAAGACCTCACCCGAGATGATCATGGAAAGCCTTCACTACCCCAATACTGACACATTTGGAGGGACATAAGAACATAAGAAGTAGGAGCAGGAGTGGGCCATACGGCCTCTCGAGCCTGCTCCACCATTTAATACGATCTTGGCTGATCTGATCATAGACTCAGGTCCATTTTCCTGCCCGTTCCCCATAACCCCTTATCCCCTTATCTCTGTTTTAAATTTATTCGATGTCCCAGCTTCCCCAGCTCTCTGAGGCAGTGAATTCCACAGATCCACAACCCTCTGAACAAAGCAATTTCTCCTTATCTCATTTTAAATGTGTGGCCCCTTATTCTAAGATTATGCCCCCTAGTTTGAGTCTCCCCCATCAGTGGAAACATTTCCTCTGCATCCACCTTGTCAAGCCCCCTCATAATTTTATACGTTTCAATAAGATCACCTCTCAAACTTCTGAATTCCAATGAGTAGATGCCCAACCTACTCAACCTTTCCTCATAAGTCAACCCCCTCATCTCCAGAATCAACCTAGTGAACCTTCTCTGAACTGCCTCCAATGCAAGTATATCCCTCCTTAAATAAGGAGACCAAAACTGCATGCCGTATTCCAGGTGTGGCCTCACCAATACCCTGTATAACTGTAGCATGACTTTCCTGCTTTTATACTCCATCCCCTTTGCAATAAAGGCCAAGATTCCATTGGCCTTCCTGATCACTTGCTGTACCTGCATACTAACCTTTTGTGTTTAAGCACAAGTACCCCAGGTCCCGCTGTACTGCAGCACTTTGCAATTTTTCTTCATTTAAATAATAACTTGCTCTTTGATTTTTTTCTGCCAAAGTGCATGACCTTACACTTTCCAACATTATACTCCATCTGCCAAATTTTTGCCCACTCACTTAGCTTGTCTATGTCCTTTTGCAGATTTTTTGTGTCCTCCTCACACATTGCTTTTCCTTCCAACTTTGTATCGTCAGCAAACTTGGCTACGTTATACTCAGTCCCTTCTTCCAAGTCGTTAATATAGATTGTAAATAGTTGGGGTCCCAGCACTGATCCCTGCGGCACCCCACTAGTTACTGACTGCCAACTCGAGAATGAACCATTTATTCCGACTCTCTGTTTTCTGTTGTTAGCCAATCCTCTATCCACGCTAATATATTACCCCCAACCCCATGAACTTGTAACTTGTGCAGTAACCTTTTTGTGGCACCTTGTCAAATGCCTTCTGGAAGTCCAAATACACCACATCCACTGGTTCCCCTTTATCCACCCTGTTTGTTACATCCTCAAAGAATTCCAGCAAGTTTGTCAAACATGACTTCCCCTTCATAAATCCATGCTGACTCTGCCTGTCCGAATTATGCTTTTTCAAATGTCCTGCTACTACTTCTTTAATAATGGCCTCCACACTGCAGGTAACCCAGTATAAAAAGGAGCTCATAGCTTGGTGTCCTCACTTGAGGAGCTGCAAATAAAGAACTACAGGTCTACACAGTTTCAGTATCATACTCTGCCTCGTGGAGTCATTTGCTAAAGGTATCTACATACACTACAACTGGCGACGAGGATACGAAGTCACGAACTACACACTCAACATGTCTAACCTCAGGAACTTTCAGCAATTTACAGGGGGGGAAGATTGGGATACTTTTGTGGAAAGATTGGAACATTTCTTTATAGCCAAAGATCTGGATGGAAACACACCGGCTACACGACCGAACAAGCGCAGGGCCCTCCTGCTTAGCAATTGTGGGCCCTCCATCCATTGTCTTGTCAGAGACTTGCTATCCCCAGCGAAGACAACCTATGAGGAACTTGTAACACTCATACAGGAACAAATAAAACCGAAAGAAAGCATCCACACAGCCAGGCACCGGTTCTACACTTACCGGCGATCTGAGGGCCAAGAAATTGCTAAGTATGCTGCACACCTAAGAAAACTAGCTGCTCCATCTGATTTTTGGAGACCACCTAAATGAAGCCCTAAGGGACATATTCGTCATTGGAATCGGCCACGAGGGCCTCCTGCACAAGTTGCTCTCGGCTGACATCACGGTCACCCTGCAGAAAGCAATCCAAGTGAGCCAGGCCTACATGGTTTCAGCCGGCGACTCCAAGTGAATACTGATCCAGGACTCTAAACTGGCGAGCGCAGTGCACCGCATGGATACTTTGAAAGGCAGGAAGGCTGCCCCGAGTCCAGCAACCCTGAGTCCACCACATGGGGCAAACTGGATGGCTCTGTGCTGGCGCTGTGGAGGAAACCACAGGGCCCACCAGTGCCGCTATAAAGATTATGCATGCAAAGGCTGCAAAGAGAAAGGGCATCTCCAAAGAATGTGCAGAAAAAGCTGAACTCACCGCGTCTCTAATGAATTGGCTGATCACCCGGGCTCCGACACAGATGAAGAGGAAGTTGTTCAAACCCTGGTAGAAGAGTATGGAATCGTTACCTGCTCAACCGAAAGTTCTCCGTGGATGATGGAAGTGGACATCGATGGGGTCCCAGTCTCCATGGAAATCGACACAGGGGCGAGCCAGTCTGTGATGTGCCAAACGACCTTTGAAAAACTTTGGATAAATCCCGCCAATCGACCGAAACTGTCTCCTGTCCAGGCACAGCTCCTCACATACAACAAAGGTAAAATCCAAACCGTTGGCAGCGTGGGCGTCCAGGCGTGTTGAACAAACTCCCCCTGTGGATTGTAGCCAGCGACGGGCTCACGCTGCTGGGCAGGAATTGGATGAATCCGGCCCACATCAGGTGAAGTGGCCACGGTCTCTGGTCCCCGGCAATCGACCTCGAACAAGGATCCATCGCTGCCTCCGGAGGTTCCATTGTTCAGCTCGACGGTGCGGCAACGACTCCACAACACCACGGCGAAATCTCCAAGACCAAGGATTCAAAATCCACTTTTCAGGCCGGGGCAGGACTCCAAGAGGTGAACAGCGTCGAAAGAAAGGGACTCCTGACGTCCAGGGTCAAACCTGTGGAAGAAAAGAGCACCACAGCTTACCTGAGGGAGAGCCAGAAGATGATGGTCGAACTACGAGGAGCAGAACCTGTAATCAAAATGGCCATGGCCATACCACGAGGGGCAGCTGGTTGGCAGACAGGAAGCAGAGAGTTGGGATAAACGGGTCCTTTTCAGAATGGCAGGCAGTGACTAGTGGGGTGCCGCAGGGCTCAGTGCTGGGACCCCAGCTATTTACAATATACATCAATGATTTAGATGAAGGAATTGAATGTAATATCTCCAAGTTTGCAGATGACACTAAGCTGGGTGGCAGTGTAAGCTGCGAGGAGGATGCTAAGAGGCTGCAGGGTGACTTGGATAGGTTCGGTGAGTGGGCAAATGCATGGCAAATGCAGTATAATGTGGATAAATGTGAGGTTATCCACTTTGGTGGGAAAAACACGAAGGCAGAATATTATCTGAATGGTGGCAGATTAGGAAAAGGGGAGGTGCAACAAGACCTGGGTGTCTTGGTACATCAGTCGTTGAAAGTTGGCATGCAGATACAGCAGGCGTTGAAGAAGGCAAATGGCATGTTGGCCTTCATAGCAAGGGGATTTGATTATAGGAGCAGGGAGGTCTTACTGCAGTTGTACAGGGCCTTGGTGAGGCCTCACCTGGAATATTGTGTTCAGTTTTGGTCTCCTAATCTGAGGAAGGACCTTCTTGCTATTGAGGGAGTGCAGTGAAGATTCACCAGACTGATTCCCGGGATGGCAGGACTGACATTTGAGGAGAGACTGGATAGACTGGGGATGAAAGAATGAAAGGGGATCTCATAGAAACATATAAAATACTGACGGGACTGGACAGGCTAGATGCAGAAAGAATGGTCCCCATGTTGGGGAAGTCCAGAACCAGGGGACACAGTCTAAGGATAAGGGGTAAGCCATTTAGGACCGAGATGAGGAGAAACTTCTTCACTCAGAGAGTTGTGAACCTGTGGCATTCTCTGCCGCAGAAAGTTGTTGATGCCAGATTGTTGTATATATTCAAGAGGGAGTTAGATGTGGCCCTTACAGCTAAAGGGATCAAGGGGTACAGAGAGAAAGCAGGGAAGGAGTACTGAGGTGATGATCAGCCATGATCTTATTGAATGGTGGTGCAGGCTCAAAGGGTTGAATGGCCTACTCCTGCACCTATTTTCTATGTTTCTATGTTTCTAAGATGCAATTAAAGGGTGTAAGTATGAAAATGTATGCAATGTAACCATGAATTGTGATGCTGGTTTAACTAATGCGACTAATCAGATGAATGCAGGTGTCAGTAAGGTTAAGAACAAGTTTATTGTGCTTAACAATAATGATAGAGAATGTGAAATGCCTAATGTAACCATGAGTATTGAAACCATGGCACCCAAAAGTGATGCAAATGCTAGAATGTACAATGCAGGCTCGACTATGTGTGATCAGAGCCAAGGTGTTATGTATACTGGTCGGACACTGCCAAAGGACATTGGGTCCTACAGGGACCATGCTGATGCCAATGGAATCCCCCTGTGGGAGCCCCCCAGGTTCAGCAGGCTACCTGATCATGTAGCCTGAACCTTTGGAATGAATGTGATGCCCCTTGTAGGACACAGACACACCCAGTGGGAGCAGATCCACTACAGGGACAGTGGTCAATGGGCAGCACAGCCACCACCAATGGCAACCTGCACCAGACCAGCCCTACAACCCCTGGCCACCAGGTCCAACACCAGGAGTGTGAGGCCAATACCCTCCAGCTTCCCTGGCAAACCCTGGGATGACCTGACCCTCATCCCAATTGGTGGACAAGGAGCCCACCCAGTTCTGTGGCCCTGCCCACTACCCCACAACTACCCACATCACAGTGTATACACACCACCCACTGCTGCCGTGGCTATCTCCCTGAGGGATCCCACAACAGTGACACCCACTTGGTCTGAGGGAGGGGAAATGTATGAGGCCAACCTCAAGCACAGGGGTCACACCTGGCAACCACACAACCCTCACCATAACCTCCCATAGCCTACCACTGATTACCTCCCCTGGTCATAACAATCGATATGAAAAATGCTTAGGGGGGAGTGTTGTTGTATATGAATGCCTGTTTACTGTGTGATGTCTGTAACACTGTTATGCAACACTGAATGTACCCATACACTGTACACACCTTACCTGTACACCAGAGGGTGCTGCTGCTGGAGACCGAAGGGTTACCAGGTAACCCAGTATAAAAAGGAGCTCACAGCTTGGTGTCCTCACTCGAGGAGCTGCAAATAAAGGACTACAGGTCTACACAGTTTCAGTATCATACTCTGCTTCGTGGAGTCATTTGCTAAAGGTATCTACATACACTACAAGATGTTAGGCTAATAGTTTTCTGCTTTTTGTCTGCCTCCTTTTTAAAAAAGGGACGTTACATTTGCAATTTTCCAATCTGCTGGGACCTCCCCAGAATCCAGGGAATTTTGGTAAATTACAACCAGTGCATCCACTATTCATGCCGCTACTTCTCTTAAGACCCTAGGATGCAAGCCATCAGGTCCAGGGGATTTACCTGCCTTTAGTCCCATTATCTTACTGAGTACTACCTCCTTAATGATTGTGATTGTGTTAAGTTCCTCCCCCACCCCCACCCCCATAGCCCTTTGACTATCCACTGTTGGGATATTGTTAGTGTCCTCTACCGTAAAGACTGATACAAAATATTTGTTCAGAGTTTCTGCCATCTCCAAGTTCCCCATTACTAATTCCCCGGTCTCATTCTCGAAGGGACCAACATTTACTTTAGCCACTCTTTTCCTTTCTATATACCGATAGAAACTTTTGCTATCTGTTTTTATATTTGGAGATTGGTGAGGCTGTGTCCTCAACAGGCAACATTGTGCGGGATGGGGACCTATGCAGGAAACGTTGGAACGATTTGGTGGCGTCAGCAAGAGTGAGTACAAATTTAGTGCACCCCTCCTGTCCAACTCCAAAAAGGTTCGGCACAAGATGTGTGTGTGTGGGAGTGTGTGTAGGGGGCATCAGCAAAGTGACTAAAAGCTGCAACGTTTCTTTGTGCAGAAGAAATATACATCCAAGGCAGCAAGCTTGAGTGCCATGGGAGGGGGATCAGCAGAGGTGGTGGAATTGAGCAACCTGGAGGAGCATGTGTTGGCATTGGTGGGTGATCACCACCATGTAACCCCAAAGGGTGGTGCAGATCCCGTGCTACAGCATGGTAAGGTTATACTAATCTCCAGTGTGAGTGACGCTCATGGCATGGAATGTCATGCAATGGTAAGGCACTCACGGTTTTACGCACACTTTGTCATCCATTATTGGTGTGCCTATGTAGAGATGGAACTCCTTGCTGGCACAATAAGAGATGGCACAGCTCACATGTCAGCTTGACCAGCACCACCCCTCCCCCACCCCCCACCGCACTCCCACAGACTGAAATGTTGTCCTCTACTTGCAGATGATGATTCAGACAACACAGATTAATACACACCCATCCACCTCTGACATTCAAAGGAGCCGTCAGACCCCAAGGTCTCCCACCCCGATGTTGTCCCAGCCCAAGACAGCGGCTCCTTCATCCAGCACCACCCTCTGCTCAGATCACCCATATCCACCGCTCCCAACTCCGCCACCCAGAGCCACGAAGAAGAGGAGAGGAGGGCCCGTGTTTGAGCCCCTTGAGCTCAAGGAGCTGGAAGAGGATGATACTAGCCTCCTGCCATGTGTGCCAACTGTCCGGAAAACCTCGGCATCGGGCTCCGTGTTCATGAGGTTTGAAATGGACTCCACATGAGCAAACACTTCCATGCGCAGAGGCCTTGGCACGAAGGCAACCAAGGCGCCAGTACCCACCAGGACCAAGCAATCAACTGAGGATGCAGGACGGCTCTCTGCTATTCAAGAGATGGTCCAGCTATCGAGGACGAGCGTGGACATAGGTTGCGATATGCTCCAGACCATGGCTGGGATAGCTGGTAGCTTCGCGACCTTCACTCAGCACCATGATGACAGGATGGACCAGCTCATTAGTGTGTTGGAGCGCACAACCAAGACCGTTGAGGCGATGAGGCAAGCCCCCGACCCCACACCCTCAAGGCAGACAGATCCAGAGGAGCAGGAGATCCCGGCCTCCTGCACAACCTCGTCAAACAGAGGCAGTCAGGGGCAGGGAGCAGAATGCCTTGGTGAAGGCAGGGTGAAGAAGAGGAGCATAGGCCTCGCTTCAAGGGAGGCGGAAGAGAGGTGGTGGTGGGTAGAGGGGTGTGTGTTGGTGGTGGAAATGTTCCTAAATGTTATAATGTTATGTCACCGTTGTAATTCTGCTTGTAAGTACACTCACAATGTTCACCCTCTCCTGGTCAGTCTCTCATTTTAACATCATGTGTGGTGCCTCGTGAGAAACACACACCCGTCCCTCAGGTATTCAGCTTTATCATGAATATCTTGCCATCTACATCTGACTGCGCTGTATAATGGGTCCTGTAATCAGGCCATCGTGACACGACAAGGAAGGTCACCAATGCAGGGAGGCTGTCATTCAATGACACTCACTTGAACTACTTGCAGGGCAGACCTTAAGGCTTGCACTTCAACCCTCTTTTTCCGAGGCCAAACATGGTGGAGTGCCACCCCTGAGATGACACACTCATCAGTTACATTGCAGTACATTAAATGTCTTTTCCGTGTTCCATACCTCATGTAATGCTCTTCTGACGATCAGTTGTAATGATGCGCCATTTCTTTACATCTTCTACACCTCGTTTATTCAGCCTGACATAATCCCATAGCCTCTGTGCAGTCACAATATGCGCCTAAATATGTTCTGCATTAAATGTTCTCATAACTCTTGGAGGTCATCTCCACTGAGCCTTTACCATCTTTCACTACTCATTGCCACTTGCTCAACCACACCTTCCCTTCAACGAAGTCACATAGAGAAACATATCTGAACTCTTTCTGTGCGGGTTAAGGTCCATCACATTACTCTTTATGTGCTGTGAGGTTTATTTCGATCTGTCAGATTTATTAGATGTCTCAGAATAGACTTATGTGCGTCACCGCAACAAAGCATGCTGGGTACAGGTATTTTGTGATTAAGCAGAACAGATTTTATTCCTTGCAGTACAAAGAAATAAAACTTAACAAGGTGAGAGTGAGAGTCTCTTCGTTGAAACCTCAACGATAGGCCACTGAGTCATCGGGATGCTTGTCTCTTGCTGTGTTATGTTGACCGTAGTTCTTCGTCAGATTCCTCTGTATTAGCGCTGCCCCCAAATTTGAATAGCTGTAACTTTATACCCTTTCTTTCCCATACAAATGCTGTGAGAGTCTGCAGCTGTCTCAGGCTTACAATAGATCATTCTAAGTCTGTGCCTCTGACCTTCTATGTTATCTCTAGTTCTTCCCTGAGAACTTTTACAATGATTGTGTCACAGAATTAATGATTGAGCTTGGCTTTACAAAATGTGACATGCTGCATACTTTTCTGTTATTGGTCATTATTTGGCCTTACATAAGAACATAAGAACATAAGAAATAGGAGCAGGATTGGGCCATTTGGCCCCTCAAGCCTGCTCCACCAGTCAACAAGATCATGGCTGATCCGATCATGGACTCAGTTCCACTTCCCTGCCCGCTCACCATAACCCTTCAATGATACAGCCTCCACAACTCTTTGGGGAAGAGAATTCCATAGATTTACAACCCTCTGAGCGAAGAAATTCCTCCTCATCTAGTTTTAAATGGGCGGCCCCTTAATCTAAGACTATGTCCCCTAGTTTTAGTTTCCTCTTTGAGTGGAAATATCCTCTCTGCATGCACCTTGTCGAGCCCCCTCATTATCTTATATGTTTCAATAAGATCACCTCTCATTAACCTATCCTCATAAGTCAACCCCCTCATCTCCGGAATCAACCTCGTGAATCTTCTCTGAACAGCCTCCAATGCAAGTATATCCTTCCTTAAATACGGAGACCAAAACTGTACGCAGTACTCCAGGTGTGGCCTTACCAATATCCTGTAGAGTTGTAGCAGGACTTCTCTGCTTTTATACTCTATCCCCTTTGCAATAAAGGCCATTGTGGTTCTAAATGAAGGTTTTTCAGCCAGGTTAAATAAAAATGCTTAACATAAGCTTCTCACATTTTAGTTGATTTTATCAGATACTACTTAAACAAAAGCATTATCAATAAAATAAAACAACATCCAGCAAAGTTTTTTTCTAACAGTGTCACTGATAATGGTGCAGCATCTGAACGATACCTGGGATGTGTAGCACTGCAGCAATCTGAGCCATTCCCCCTGCTGCCCGACTCACAGCCAGCTCAAATCTGCTTTTTGCCAGCGGTCCTTCTAGTGGGCGGCAGGTCGATCTGAATCCATCATCCCTGAGGAAAATGCTGGATTTCCAGTCTCTCGCACGGACGGGCGGCAGGGCGTGACGCCGGCGGAACCTCCGTGACCAATCTCCCGCCGGGCGGAACGTGGACAGCAGATGGGCGGTTTCGGAAGAATCGGCCAAAAAAACAAAATTTCCAGTGGAACCTTGGCAGCTACGGGTGCAGTTTCCACCAACTTCGGCCCCATTGTCACTAAGCACGAGCCTAAGGCCTAAACAATGCACACCAGTTTTCTTCTCTTCATTTCAAAGATGTTTCCATGCTACTTCTGTTTTAACATGATTCGTAACTATGTACATATTTTAAATGTAAGCTTTTCATTTTGACTGTCTAGAAAAATGTATTTTTAATTTTATGTCAGGTTAATAGTTTTTTTTTCAAATTCTATGAGGGCATATTATTCTGTCATCAAATTCACAAGAATTCCTGAAATCTGTAATAAGGTTGGTTTGGTGTCAGAGGCAATTTGACTTCAATAGTGTCTTGTCAGTCAGCCTAATCTTCCGTAACTCTGTAAAGGGAGATAGTAAATGGATGGAAAGGAAAATGATTTCTTCTGGAAATATATGGAAGCGCAGCAAATATGACTACAGTTCATAAGCCCATGAGAAGACTTCAGTAACAAAATAATGATCATGTCATAAGATACTCCTTATTTTAATTTTACTTTAATCAAGAATCTTTCGTCTGTCAGCTCTCAGGCCATTTAAAAATAGCTTCTCTCAAACTGCATTTTGGAGAAATTTCTCTGCCAATTTGATTTCTGCGTTACAGGGAAGGCACATCACTAACGTGTATGTAGACTACTACGTCAAAGGTGGACAAGTCTCCTCTGTCTGGGTGAACTGTTTAATTAATGTTAGAGACAAAGGGGTGAAATTCGTCTTCAGCTCAGTGCATCGGCGCTGCTTTACACCCTGCCCCATTCTCTTTTTCATTGACTTCAATTTTGCACCACTGCCGAACCCCAGATGCCATCCAGTTGTTAAAAACAGTTCATTTGAAGCACCTAGGCATGAGAAAGGGACAAAACTTACCGTTTGGAACTGCTGATTACTGGGGGGATAAGCTAGCACTGTTTATATGAGAGTTGCATTGTTTCAAAGCTGTAAGTCTTATATTAGGAATTCCTGTCAGGCAGACAATGTGCCGTAGAAACATTTTTGTGATTGACAGCTGTATTTGATCTTTCTTTGTCACAGTGACTTCAAATTAAAGGCCAGATATAATTCCAGTTTGTTAGTGTTACAGCATTTTTTCAGGCAGTTAAGTGAGCTCCAGAGACACTCCGTGAATGTCTGCTTTCACATATCGGCTTTTCTTCACATGTGTGTTGCAGGTTTTGAGAATTGTTAAAAGCATTCAGACATTATTTTGAAATGGATTTAAAGAACTGGTGTGAAATCAAATATTCATTTATCATAATCTGGTGAAATCTGCTGTGCCTGACCCTGGCTGTCATTTCATTTTACTTCTTAATAAACCTGCTTCATAGTTTGCAGCCTGAAATATACAGCCAGCGTGTTATTTGATTGTCATTCAAAAAGATCAGGAGCTTGGTATTATTTCCAGTGAATATATTGATTGACAGTGATCATTCATGGCACATATCCCAGATTACCTCACACATAAATTCACATTTCAGTTCATAGGAAGTGTGGGCTTGCCTGCCGAAATGGTTCTTTGTGGTGGGCGCGAGAAAAAGTATCTTCTATCTGGTGAGCACCTGAATCAAAGCAGTTATGTCAGATGGTGCAAAATTAGTAATGTAGTACAGTTAGATAGTAAGGAGTAGATTTATTAGCTACCAGTGGTTTTGACATAATTGAATACTATGCCAGTTTTAATGCAGAGACACTACAGCCTGATCCATTACATGCAGAGATATGTCATGCTGGCACAGTTTTAACTGTATATGTCCAGTTGCATCATATTTCTTGATCCCAAAAAACAGTGATTCCTGATACAGCACAGAATCTTAATATATGAATCAGATCCATTTTCGCACGATCAAATACAACTCATATTGCCCCATGTTTGCGACCTTGGCTGAAGGTAGAAGATATAACCTCTCCATAAACGTGGCATAAATTATTAGATACAGGACAATCACTAATTGGCTATAACATGGAGTTCATAAATTACATCTCTTCATATACAATTATGGATAGCTATATCTGATGCAACATTAATCACAAATAGGAACATCAACACCTGGCCACACATAATTAAAGCATGTTAACTAATTTTAATTAACTAATGAGCATTGTGAGCAGCTTGTGCCTGAATTTGTGCTAAGCCCTTTTGCTTTACCAAGCTCTTATACCCAGATACCGAAAAGGGACATCGGCCCCAGTGTATCTTAATGTGCAGCAAGGTAACTGTTATGTATGTAAACTTGTATATACCTTGTACAACCACCAGAGGGCTCATGCCCTGGAGTCCAAGGGATCCCACAATCCCTTGGGAGCACAGGTACTTAAGGAGGCCTCATAGTATGGAGAAGCAATAGAGACCTGTAATAAAAGACTCAGGTCACACTTTACTTTGAGCTCACAGTATCCAGTCAGACTCTGTATTCATTTATAACAACTGACGACGAGATACAGATGACAAACCCAACGATGCAAAGAACAGTGGGCATCCTGGAGAAATTTTTGGAGGGCGATGATTGGGAAACCTTCGTGGAGCAACTCGACCAATACTTCGTGCCCAACGAGCTGGAAGGAGAAGCGAACGCTGCCAAATGAAGGGCGATTCTCCTCACCGTCTGTGGAGCACCAACGTATGGCCTCATGAAAAATCTGCTTGCTCCAGCGAAACCCACAGAGAAATCGTATGATGATTTGTGCACACTGGTCCGGGAGCATCTGAACCCGAAGGAAAGCATTCTGATGGCGAGGTACCGGTTCTACAAAAGGTCTGAAGGCCAGGAAGTGGCGAGTTATGTCGCTGAGCTAAAACGCCTTGCAGGACATTGCGAATTTGAAGGACATTTGGAGCACATGCTCAGAGACTTTTTTGTACTTGACATTGGCCATGAAGTAATACTTCGCAAACTTTTGACTGTAGAGACCCCAACCTTGAGTAAGGCCATAGCGATAGCCCAGGCGTTCATTGCCATCAGTGACTATACTAAGCAAATCTCTCAGCACACAAGTGCTGCAACAAGTACTGTGAACAAAATGGTGTTGTTTTCGAATTGCAACGTATGGCAGGCCCCACATGCCTGCAGCTGCATGTCCGCAGATGTCTCAGAGTCCACCATCAAGGGTGATGGATGCATTAACACCTTGTTGGCGCTGTGGGGGTGATCATCATTTCCATTCATACCACTTCAAAGGGTATGTTTGCAAGGGCTGTGGAACAATGGGACACCTCCAACGTATGTGCAGGTGAGCTGCAAATCCTGTTAATCCTGCAAATCACCATGTTGCAGAGGAGGACAGATCCATGGCAGATCACGACAAACCAGAGCCTCAGACCAAGGAGGCAGAGGTATATGGGGTGCACACATTTACCACAAAGTGTCCCCCAATAATGCTGAAGGTTGAATTAAATGAACTCCCTGTGTCAATGGAGCTGGACATGGGCGCGAGCCAGTCCATTATGAGCAAAAAGACTTTTGAAAAATTGTGGTGCAGCAAGGCCTCAAGGCCAGTCTTGATTCCCATTCGCACAAAATTGAGAACATACACAAAAGAACTGATTCCCGTGATTGACAGTGCTACTGTAAAGGTCTCCTACAATGGAGCCGTGCACAAGTTACCACTCTGGGTAGTACCGGGCGATGGTCCCACGCTGCTCGGCAGGAACTGGGATGACGTCCGAGCGCTCTCGCCCGCTGATGACACTTCATGTGCCCAGGTCTTAAACAAGTTCCCTTCGCTGTTCGAACCAGGCATCGGGAAGTTCCAAGGAGCAAAAGTGCAGATCCACCTAATTCCGGGGGCGCAATCCATCCATCACAAGGCGAGAGCAGTACCGTACCTGATGAGAGAAAGGGTAGAGATCGAGCTGGACTGGCTGCAACGAGTGGGCCAGTCCAATTGTTCTAGTCCTTAAGAGAGACGGCACCATCAGAATCTGTAGTGATTACAAAGTAACTATCAATCGTTTCTCCCTGCAGGATCAATACCCACTACCAAAGGCTTACGACCTTTTTGCTACACTGGCGGGAGGAAAGACGTTCACGAAGCTGGACTTGACCTCGGCCTACATGGTGCCGCAGCTGGAGGAATCATCGAAGGGCCTCACCTGCATCAACACGCACAAAGATCTCTTCATTTATAACAGATGCCCGTTTGGAATTCGATCAGCCCTGTACCCTTCAAGTTTTTTGAGTTCAAGTATGTATCAAATTCCCTTTCGAATGCTATTATTGAATCTGCTTCCACCATCCTATCAGATGGTGAATTCTGGACCATAAAAATTCGCTGTGGAAAGAAAAATTCTCCTCATTTCGCCTCTGGTTCTTTTGCCAATTACCGTAAATCTGTGTCCTCTGGTTATTGGCCCTTCTGCCACTGGAAACAATATCATTAATTACTCTATCAAAACCCTTTTTTTTGCCTGCTTAACGCCCACTTAATGCCCATTTTACCGCTGAATTGACGTATGACGCCCATATATCGACCATTTTGGCACAAAATGGAAACTGGTGGGCAATTTTCGGAAACTTATCGCCGAGCGTTTCTTTCCCCATGTGGTTAACAGCGAGAAAAAATATTACCGCCCGCCCACTTTTTTGGGGCAGAATCAGCAGAATGGGTGAATTCAACGGCCATAAAATCGCCCAGTGTTACTTTCCGCACAGAATTAACGCCGAAATTCAATATTAACACCCGCCGACTGTTTTTTGTCGTAAAGAGCATATTTACCCAAACTAGCGGCCATGGAGATCGTCCATCGTCAATTTCACCACCTCGCACACATTTTGCCCACAATATCGCTCGCTTAAAAAACAAAAAATGGAACTAACCGGAACGAATTACAATGTTATGGATGCCATGTTGTAGATCACATGTCGTGTCTTTTAAAAGGCTGCTGTGCTTCAACTTCGGCGGAGTTCAGATGTACTCTGCAGGCCGTTGGAGTTGATGTGAACATCTCTAAAAACATCTTGACCACACTGAGACCGATTGGAATTGAAGAGGTGTGTTCATCGGGACATTCCTTGTTTATGTGCAATTGGTGGAAAACAGAGAGCTACTGCAATGGGGCCTGTCCTTTCTCACCCTCTCTTGGTGACCAAATCCATGCAGCAAACTCAACATCGCCGAAGGAATGCTCCACTGCATTATGTACCCAATGTACGAAGTGACAGACAGATAAGGAGGACCAGACGTTACACCCCCCGCAAGTACAAGGAGAAGCATTCTTACCTCGACTTGCCCAACCACCTGCCTTCGGAGACTGCGCTTCCACAAAGAGGTTATCACTGAGGTATGCCAGCTGATAAGGGCAGATGTGCAGCCTGCCAGCACCATCAGTACTGCACTGTCCGTCGAGGTCAAAGTCACCGTGGCACTGTCGTTCTATGCCTCCGGTTCTTTTCAGGCCACAGCTGGAGACATTTGCGGACTTTCTCAGCATGCCACACATCGCTGCATTAGACAGGTCAATGAAGCCCTGTATGCACGCAGGAGGGACTTGATCAGCTTCCCTATGAACAGGGAGGCACAGAGTGAGAGGGCTCTAGGTTTCTCCAGAATTGCAAACTTCCCCAAAGTGCAGGGAGCAATAGACTGTACGCACATCGCGATGCAGGAACCCTTTCAGGATGCTGAGATTTTCAGGAACTGCAAGGGATTCCACTCCATGAATATCCAGCTGGTTGTCGACCAGTAGCAAATTATACTGGCAGTGAATGCTCAATTTCTAGGCAGCATCCATGATGCGCACATCCTGCGTGAGAACACTATCTGACTTGTTTAACAATGAACCACAAGGTCAATGCTAGATGCTTGGGAACAAAGGATATGGCCTCGCCACCTGGCTGATGACACCCCTGCGTGATACCCACACCGAGGCTGAGAGGCGATACAATGAGAGCCACAGAGCAACTCACAATATCGTGGAGAAAACCATTGGAGTGCTGAAGCAACGCTTAGATGCCTGGACCACTCAGGAGGCGAGCTCCAATACCTCCCTGAGCAGGTAGCTCAATTCATGGTGGTGTGCTCCATGCTACACAATTTGGCTATCAGGAGGGGACAGAATTGCCTGATGAGTCTGACAGTCCACCTCACCAGAGAGAGGAAGAGGAGGACGAGGAGGCGGACGCTGACATCGGGCCAGACAATCAGGCTGATGCTGAAGCTATGCCCCCACGCCCTTGTAGACCATATGAAAGGGCCCATGATGGCATGATAGCTGCAAGAGCCTTACATCAGGAGCTCATCAATGATCGCTTTGCCTGAAAGAACGTTGGTGTTATTTATAAGGCTGACACATTGCTGGGTGTGCCGGTCATACATCAATGGTGGCCATCACCTTGGTGACAGTTAAAGTTTAAGTTGATTGAAGTTAAGTGGCATTATACCCTTTGATGTTAAGGAATCACCAGCTTGTAATGGTGCAGCTATTTGAGTCAATATGCTGCAAGGTTTTGTTAAATAAAAAACATTTAAACTGAACATTAGTCTGAAATCATCAGTATTTCTGTACAAACCAACCCTCCCCCCCCCACCCTCTGCTTCTCCTCCCCACCTCTACCCCTTCCCCTTACCCTCCTGACTCCAATCCGCCTGGCCGAGTAGGTCCTCAGGCGATGCTGCATTGTGGGGGGGGGGGGGGGGGCGGTGATGGCCGAAGCGTTGCGTGGATCGATATCGGAGAGGACGGTCCCAAGGTGGGAACGTGCTCCGAGCCATAAGCAAGATATTGCTGCTGGCTCTCATGTGTGGTTGGCAATGGTGGCGCATCACCTTGGGGTGCAGTGCGGTGCTCCGGGACAACTGGGAGCCCTCTGCCACCAGTGTTCCTGGCTACCAGCTCCAGGGCCTCCTCCATCCCTTCCATGTTATATCTTATTTGTTGGACAAAAACTCGGTGCCAGCTATGTTCTTGGTGCTTAGTGGGCTTTTTGCTGCTGGTGAATCTCCGTCATTCCTCCCACAACAGCCAAACAAGCACACACCACAGCCACACACGCTTTCAGTGCCTCTGAGCTCTCTCTCTCTGTCTCCTCTTCTGCGCATGTCATGATGATCCTTGACCTCCTGAATCGCGGGAATCGAGCATTGCCATACCATTGCTAAGGACGGCCACACTTTATGGCAGAAGGTCAGAAAAATTTAACGCTATCACCCATTTGCGCGATAACACCCATTTTCAAAAATGTAAACTCGGTGTTTTCAGAATGGGCGAGAAGCCAGCAATCTGAAAAACCCTTTTTAATGACCACGCCGGAAATAACACCATTTTGGGGCGATAAAAGTGGAGGTTCTAGCCCATTATTTTGAACACCTCTATTAAATCTCCCCTTAACCTTCTCTGTTCTAAGGAGACCACCCCCAGCTTCTCTAATCTCTCCACATAACTGGACTCCTGTCCCCTGGTATCATTCTAGTAAATCTCCTCTGCACCCTCTCTAAGGCCTTGACATCCTTCCTAATGTGTAGTGCCCAGAATTGGACATAATACTCCAGCTGGGGCCTAACCAGTGTTTTATAAAGGTTTAGCATAACTTCCTTGTTTTGTACTCTATGCCTCTATTTATGAAGCCCAGGATCCCATATGCTTTTTTCAACAGCCTTCTCAACTTGTCCTGAAACCTTCAAAGATTTGTGTACGTACTTCCCCAGGTCTCCCTGTTCCATTACCCCCTTTAAAATTGCACCATTTAGTTTATATTGCCTCTCCTCATTATTCCAACCAAAATGCATCACTTCATACTATACGTTAAATTGCATCTGCCATGTGTCTGCCCATTTCACCAGTCTGTCTATGTCCTCCTGAAGTCTGTTACAATCCTCCTCATTGTTTACTGTCAAGGCTCACAACAAAATAATGGTCACTTTGGTGAGGCCCATGAGGTCCCAGCAAGGAATCAATGCCATCAAGAGAGGAGGGAAATGAGTGGAGAAAATCAACGAGTAAAAAGATGTAACAAATGTCAGGAGTATGGGTGCAGAGTGCTATTCAATGTAATTGCATAAAGTGTTGTAATTTATAACTGTTAGCTTTGGAGCGAGCCTTTGGCTTCGTGGAAACATAGAAAATAGGTGCAGGAGTAGGCCATTCGGCCCTTTGAGTCTGCACCACCATTCAATATGATCATGGCTGATCATGCACTTCAGTACCCCATTCCTGCTTTCTTTCCATACCCCTTGATCCCTTTAGCCGTAAGGGCCACATCTAACTCCCTTTTGAATATATCTAACGAACTGGCCTCAACAACTTTCTGTGGTAGAGAATTCCACAGGTTCATAATTCTCTGAGTGAGGAAGTTTCTCCTCATCTCGGTCCTAAATGGCATTCCTGCCTCTGTTTCAGCAGGTGCAAGGTTCAAGCTGACTCCAGACAGTCCTGGTGAGTGGAGACATGATCTCCAGCTCTGAATTCTGGGTTGATGTCCAGTGAGATCCTCGGCATGGTGGTTGTCGGTCCGGTGGGTATGGGTGCTGCCCCCACCCCCCTCGAATCATATGGGTTATGGGAGCTCATAAAACTCTCCCACTGTATAGGACTAACCGTCTTATAGAATGGTATAAAGATGGTCACGGCCATAAAAGGAGCGTTCACATTACAGCCTGTCAGACTTATAATCAGCCTGTGGATCCTTCCACTATGTTTTTCTAACTCCTGGCATTAACATTTGAATTTGGGCCATCATCCCTTTTGTCTCTCTAATCTCTCTTGTCTTCCAACCTATCACAGACCTTCCCTTTTGTTCTGTCTTTCCCCTCCCCCTTTCAGTGCTCCTGAAGAATCTGTTCTTTTCGAACACTCTCCAGTTCTGACGAAGGGTCATTGACCCTAAACGTTAACTCTGCTTCCTCTCCACAGATGCTGCCTGAGATTTCCAGCATTTTCTGTTTTTATTCCAGATTTCAGCATCCGCAGTATTTTGCTTTTATGAAGTAATTAGATGATTCCACGGTCATACAACTGCCGACCTGCTTACCTGACATGATCCCCAAGCAGCGTGGACTCTGCAGGCGACCTCGTAAAATGTAGCGGTGAGCTCACAATACTACTTAATGAACTGTTAACAAGGTCATAATGACCTGAATTGCCTCCCCTGCCACTGTGTGTCGGGTCTGTTCAGCGCTGACAGACCCATCATCTGAGAAAGGCGTGTGGCAGTAGGTTAAGAGCGGGCTCCCGACCCGCTTTCAAAAAATAAATTCTCACCCGACCCACCATCGAACCTGACCCCCCGAAAAATTCCCCCCTTAGCACAAAGCCGGCAGAAGATCAGATTGCTAGAGTGTGAAGTTAGAATTAGTGTATCTTAGCAGTTTGAAAGGAACTAATAGACAAACTTTATGTCCTTAGTTGTGTGGTTTGAATCTGAAGACGTAGTCATACATATAGCACCACATGTACAGTTCTTGTTATTTTTGGTTAAATTAATAACACAGCAGATTTTTTATAAGGTTTGTGATTGTGATTTTGATTTATTATATTTACTAAAGACTTTCAAGCCAAATAGTCTCGAATTTAAAACAATTGTGGCATCAGTTGTATTAGATCTCTTGTAGAAGACAGAAACCTGTGCATTATATGACATTTGTCCAACATGGGCACAAATATAGACATGGAGATTTGCTACATTGACAGTTAACACCAATGAAAAACATAGCATCCCAAATTTTGGGCACAAGAACACAAAGGGAGACATTTCATTGATAGCTGATACAGAGTGAACAAAAACTTGATGTAGCATTGATGCCATTAGATTGCTAATTAATTACAGAAAAGAATTTGGAAACCAAACTTCAGATTTTCAAACCAATTTATTTTCAGAAGGATTTATGTTGAAAAAGCAGCTGAAACAACTTTAAGATAAACTTCAAATCTCAGTATTGGGAGGTTGATTCAAAAATGGATTGCAGACAGGAAATTAAAGATAATGTGAGTACCTTTGAAATGTTTTATTTACTACTAATGGCAAGAGATTAGTGAAGCTAGGGAAGAGACTACAAAAGGAAAACATGAACTTCCGGAAGACCTTAAGGAACTTGAAAGGAGTTTTTTTGATTAAAGGCTATTAGCTTGTTAGAGATACTTTCGTAGATAGTTGCAGAGAGGATTAGACTTACCCAGGTTCCTTTCTGGCTAGTGGTACCCTGCATTATGTATTTTTATTGCACTACAGTTTAACAGCCATAAGTGAAAACACATTTTTTCTACTGGTGTAATCCAAGCAACCATTCTATCCTTGGTTGATAGGGGCAAAAGGTCAAGAGCAAGGGTTGCCATCTCATGGTCATCCAGAAGTCGTTTGAATTGTCACAATTTGCTCCATAATGTCTTGGTTCACCTTTAATTGTCTGTGAAGTGATGCAGTGGTTTGCCCTGGGAACAACATTGAAAGAAAGTCGTCTAGTCCCGCTTGTGCTTGATGACTATTTTACTCCTCGAGGTTTTCCTGTTTTTGCCATCAAATAGCAGAACAAGTTGAGTTTCATCTTTTAGCGAGGAACTCGCAATCAGCTAAAATATCCATCAACAGGCCAAAAGGTACATAGATTCTCTGTGATATATTTATGGTGTCAAATGTCTTTGTGCCGTGAGGAAATACATTGGAACATGCCCACAGTGCTCATCAATATCTTTGGAAAATATTTTAATGATATGATCCATTTTCTCTTCAATTTATTCAAAGCAAAATACATCAGTTAGATTTTGGTTGGGAAAAGCTAGAGTGCGCTTTGCAAGTATAAAATGTTATTCCCTCCCATACACAAATACTTACAATTACACACATATAATTTGCGCCATGGTATGTTTGATAATATTCAATAAGGGTTAAATCAATCAAGATGAAAAGGAGAAAGGACAGTATCAATGTATGTGAAAATAAAGGACCTGAATGCAAAATGTTGAAATGGAAAGAAAGGGAATTGTAGAATAAAGAATATAATAAAAAACCCTTTGCAAGCACAGATAAATTGTAAGAAAGGGCTGAAACTAAATACAGTCTGGTGAAAGGATGAAAATCAACTCAGGAATTGACACCCACTGAAACTATAGTGCAACAATTTACATCTGCATATCCCAACATTAGCCACATATGTTGTAGAAAAAAAGTGTTTTTAGATTTTGAGGTTAGATTATATCATTTAATGTATGGATTTTCTTCCCCAATATTTCATTGTAATAGTCCACAGAAGAGAAATATAAGTTGGATTTACACGTTGTTGGAGACAGTTAAAATTTAGTGAATTGCTGCCCAGTCTGCAGGTGCTCTCTACTTTTTTTTCATTCTCAGGATGTGAGCATTGCTGGCAAGGTCAGCATTTATTGCTCATTTGTAATTACCCTTGAGAAAATGGTAGTGGGCTTTCTTGAACCGCTGCAGTCCATGTAGTGAAGATATTTCCACAATTCTAAGGTAGGGATTTTACCCAGGGATGATGAGGTAACGGCGATATATATCCAAGTCGATAGTATGTGACTTGTAGGAGAAATTAGAGGCGATGATGTTCCCATGCACCTGCTCCCCTTGTCCTTTGAGGTGTTGCAGATCGTGTGTTTGGGAGGTGCTGCTGAAGAAACCTTAGTGAGTTACTGCAGTGCATCCAGTAGATAGTGCACACTGCAGCCACGGTATATAGGTGGTAGATGTTTCTAGCTAGTGCTTGAGGTGCCAATCAAACAGACTGTTTTGTCCTAGATGGTGTTGAGCTTCTTGAGTGTTGTTGCACCTGCACCTATCCAGGCAGGTGGAGCATACTCCTTCACACTTCTGACTTGTGCCTTCTAGGTGTTGGCGAACATATCTAAAGGCTTAGGTCTCTGCTCTAAGAAACTCATGCAGCAATGTCCTGGGGCTGAGAAGATTAGCCTCCAACAACCACAACCATCTTCTTTTGTGCCAGGTATGACTTTAGCTACTGGAGAGTTTTCCCCCTGATCCTCATTGTCTTCAGTTTTAATAAGATTCCTCGATTGAATGCTGCTTTGATGTCAAAGTCACTTTCATCTCACCTCTGGAATTCAGATCTTGTGTCTATCTTTGGATAAGGTTGTAATGAACTCTGGAGCCCAGTGGTACTGATGGAACCTAAATTGGGCATTGATGAGACAGTTATGAGTGAGTCAGTGCCACTTTATAGCACTGTTGATGACTCCTTCCATCACTTTGCTGATGATTAGAATTATGCTGATAGGGCACTAATTGGCCCGATTGGATTTGTTCTGCTTTTTTTGGACAGGACATACCTCGACAATTTTCCACATTGTCAGATAGATACCGGTGTTGCAGCTCTGGAGCACATGTCTTCAGCACTACAGCTCGGGATGTTGTCGGGGCCCATAACCTTTGCTGTGTCTCATGCACTGAGCTGTTTCTTGATATCACGTGAAGGGAAATGAATTGGCTGAAGACTGGCTTCTGTATGGCAGGGAGCTCAGGAGGAAGCCAAAAAGGTTTATCTACTCTCATCATCATCATCATCATCATAGGCAGTCCTTCGAAATCGAGGAAGACTTGCTTTCACTGTAAAAGTCAGTTGTCAGGTGGCTGTACAGTCCAATGTAGGAATTACAGTCTCTGTAACAAGTGAGGCAGACATTGGTTGAAGGGAAGGGTGGGTGGGGAGTCTGGTATGCCGCATGCTCCTTCCACTGTCTGCGTTTGGTTTCTACATGCTCTTATCTACTCTAACTTCTGTCTGAAGATGGTTGCAAATGCTTCATCCTTGTGCAACCTAGTTTAAAAGCTGCTTTTGTAATAATAAAATATTTTTTGCTAAAATCAATAAGGGAGAAGTGATTTTTAGACCATAATAGCATTCTTCAGGTATTATTTTCTGAAACAACCTTTTATTTTTGAGCACATTGCATTTAAAGCCAAATCAGAAATGGAGATTGGATTTTCCAAAATGAGTAGCTGTTGCACAAAGAAATATAAAAGACCGAATTGGAAAAATAATGGCTGGGAAAATAACATTGGCTGCTACAAATTGATTTTTGTCAATTGATTTTGACAAACAATTATTCCAGCTGGGAGCAGCCTTTGAAATGTAGGCCAATGAAATTAGGAATGGACATTGCATTCAAGCATCAAACACTGTGTGATGATATTTTGACAAATTGCACAATTACTATAGTGCAGACCTTTATATAAATACCTAGAGTCAAAAGAATCTACAAATATTGAAATGTTTTACTAAAATAGATCTGTGTAAAATAGGAAGAAAAAATCAGTTCTGAAATGTATCAAATTCTTTAATGGTTCAACTACAGTCTGGTGATATTTTTAGGAATAGCTGCTAATGAGCACTGTTGAGACTCAGCAGCATAAACTCAGAAAAACAAGAGAGAGTAGAATGAGGAATCCACTGATACTTCATGAGCTCCTGGTACCAGCCACTGGGGCTTCAGCTTTTGTATAGTACAGTGCGGCAGGCACAGCAGGAGGGGCGAAGGAATGGCAAGAGTTTGGAGAAGGAGGTGATCAGGGCCCAGGATAGGCATGAATCTGGGGCCCAGAAGAGGTGAGGGCCCAGGGGCAGCACGGGCCAGCCCACACTGCTCTATGTGTGCGTGCTCGGTCCGTGCAGCAGAGCTGGTCTCCAGTCATCTTGGTTAATCCTCGCCACTGGACCAAGACCTGGCTCTATCAAGTCTGTGTGGTGGCTGGGATGCAATGGCCGCCACACATTAAAAAAAAACCCACGCACAGGCATCTTCCACCCTCCAAGATGTAGTTCGGGATCTGGAATATTAGGTCCTTCATTGAAACACCTGTGAACTCATTCCTTTTTGGCGTGGAAGCAAGTCATCCTCGCTTCGAGGGACTGCCTAGGATGATGAGTACTCATGATAATTAGAAATAAATGACAGTTCTCTGTGTGAAGTGAGATTGTGCCCCAAACTATGTTTGAAGAAGGTAAAAGGTTCTAATCGTAAAGATTTCCTTGAAACTGTTGCAGACAAGCTGGGGAATAACATTATTTTGCAAGAACTCCACGAAAACTTGGCTGTAAAGAAAGATAATGAACAAACCATAGTGGCTGAAACATGGACTTACAAGTCGAAATTGACACTGGAATCACTAAAGGTATGGTTTGACTTTAGCATGTGTCTGCAACCCCAGACACCCAGATGAGATATCGAGTGTTTGAAGCACCTGCCTAATGGGCAGACCATTTTTGCCCTCGTCTGCCTGTTAGGTGTATCTTCCTTTTTCCAATCTACTTTCTAAAACAGCGTTTCTACTTCCTGATCCTACTCATAGCAAGGAAAAGAGATTCAAGGGAATTCTACTGGGAAGTGGGGTCCATTCCTATCTTTTTGACACTCTCAAAACAGATTTAAAGGACAGGTAAGGCTGAGTTAAGTCTATATTCCTGAAGGACCCTCTCAATCTCTGCTGTGGCTCAGTGGGTAGCACAATTGCCTTTGAGTTAGAAGATTGTGAGTTCAAGTCTCACTCCAGGGACTTGAGACACTCCAGTGCTGTGCTAAGGGAGTGCTGCACTGTCAGAGGTGCTGTCTTTTAGATGAGACATTAAATCAAGGTCCCATCTGCCCTCTCAAGTGGATGTAAAAGATCCCATGGCACTATTTCGAAGAAGAGCAGGGGAGTTATCTCTAGTGTTCTGGAAAATATTTATCCCACAATCAACAAAAACAGATTATTTAGGTCATTATCACATTGCTGTTTGTGGGAGCTTGCTGTGTACAAATTGGCTGCCGCATTTCCCACCTTACAAAAATGACTACATTCCGAAAGTACTTCATTAGCTGTAAAGCACTTTGAGACATGAAAGGCGCTATATAAATGCAAGTCTGTCTTTATTTTTCAATCTCTCTATTGTAAAGGCCAGGAAGCAATAGATTCATTGCGTTACATGAAATGTAATTCTGTGGTCAGGTAATTAGCCTTGGCTTGGTGATAGACTTCTCAACTCTAAGTCAGAATGCTGTAGGTTGAAGCCCCACTTCAGAGACTTGAGCATATAATCTAGGCTGACATTTCAGCGCTCAACTGAGGGAGTGCGGCATTGTCAGTGGTCTTTCAGCTGAGATATGAAACGTGGACTCTGGTGGCCCTCTCAGATGGGTGTAAAAGATCCCATGGCACTATTTAAGAAGAGCAGGGGAATTCTCCCATTGTTCCGGTCAACATTTATCCCACAACCAAAATAATTGGAAACAGATTATCTGGTCATTTATCTTGTAGCTTTGTGTTGGACCTTGCTAAGGGCAGATTGGCTGCTGTGTTTCCCTACAGCGACCACACTTCAAAAGTACTTAATTGGCTGTGGAATACCTTGGGACGTCCTGAAATCGTGAAAGGCACTATATAAATGCAGGCGTGGAATTTGCCTTGTAGGGGGTCCCATGCAAAGGTTCACTTTGAGGCCCCTACATTTTACTAGCTGGTATTTATTTACATGTATCATCTTAGAAGTTTCAAATTGACCAGTTCCTTCTCTGAGACTCGCGTGTGTCAGCCGTGGCTCAGTGGGTAGCATGATTGGAGCGTGGGCAAAAGACAATACTTGTAAATAAATACCAGCTGTATAATCCAGGTCTATAGTTACAGGATAAAGTCTGTAATCCAACTCTGTGAGTGGACAAAATACAACTGAAGAACCGCTCTGATTCTTTTAAATACTGACACTGTCTCTTTCCTTTTTGAATTCCTTATCACTGAGGAAGCTGATTTTCATCGAAACTGCTTTTTCTTTCTTTTCTCACAAGACATTGAAGAGGGAGAGATTAGATCTCGCTGTGCTTAGAAAGATGGAATTGTGATGATCCTCCTTTTCCAGGTTCAGCAGCATCTTAGAAGTTTCAAATTGACCAGTTCCTTCTTTGAGACTTGTGTGTGTCAGCCGTGGCTCAGTGGGTAGCATGATTGGAATGTGGGCAAGTACAGTGGGAGCGGCGAGGTCGGGGCGAGGTCGGGGCGAGGGAGCGGCGAAGTTGGGGCGAGGGAGCGGCAAGGTTGGGGCGAGGGAGCGGCGAGAGATTGGAGAGCAACGTGATCGGGGCCCAGGAGAGACGTGAGTTCAGGGCTCAGCTGAGCCGTGGGCCCAGGGGCAGCACGGGCCAGCCCACACTACGATATGTGTGCGCACTAGGTCCGTGCAGCAGAGCTGGTCTCCAGGCGTCTTGGTTAATCCTTGCCACTGGACCAAGACCTAGCTTTATCAAGCCCGTGTGGTGGCTGGGTGCAACGGTCACCACACGTTAAAAAAATCCACGCACAGGCATCTTCCACCCTTCAATATGCAGTTCGGGGCCTAGAATATTAGATTCTTCATTGAAACATCCTTTTTTTGTGGAAGCAAGGCATCCTCCATACAAGGGACTGCCTAAGAGGACGACATTTTACCAGTCAGTGCTCATCCCATTGGCTAAGGGTCCCACCGCCAGTCTTAATCACTTACTCACAGTTATCACAAAGAAGCTACCTTCCTCATTTAATCGTTTCAAAAAAAGCTTCAATTTATTCTCGCCTCTATAATACTGCTCCAGTGACATTTTCTTCATTGCTCAGACATCACAGCAGTAGGCTGAAGGTCTATTATCCGAACTGCACCTGGAGTGAGCGAGTGTGCTACTCCTCTGTGGCCCCTCAGCCGCTCCCCAGGGGCAAATACTGTTAAATCCACTCGCACCACTAAACACAAGGCACAGCGGGCGAAGGGAAGTGTTTAGAATACAAACGTGCAGTAGAAATCAGCTTTGTGTCGGTAAATGCCTGGGGTTTAGTTGCGCTTCTGTGAATTATTGGAGGAAAATGAATAATCAAATAATAATTAATATTTCTGCTATTGGGATCAGGCTTGTAGTTGGGATAGTAAGTGTGTGTGCGTAAAAAATCCATTCCGTACAAGTAGGCACGAAGCAAGTCGTTCTCATTTTATTCAAAGTTGAAGATTTGAGAGAGGCCAATTTCCCTCTGCCCCAGCAACACCGCGGCCTCGGTTACAGAACAGTCGCAGGGGGCGCGGATGGAGTGGATCCCAAAGGATTGAAGCTGCTGCGCTTTCTGAGAGCGGGAGTATCGGAAATCCTTGAATGTATCACGGGATCGGCTGCCCCTGACTGTCTCAGGACCCCGTGCAATTGCTCGGGTTCCACGGTCCTAACCCCGTCTCTGTCTAAATGCAAGTTATTTCTTTTAGTCGCCATTTACTGAACAAAATGGATCGATTTTTAGTTTGAACATGTAATGCAGATAGTTGGGCTTCTAAAATATTTCCTGAAGGTTATGAGCTCAAAAAACTAACACTGGTCCCGATTAAGGAAGATTTGTATTCTATTGACTTGTCACTTAAACCTAAATGTCATAAAGGGAGATAGATGTACACTTATTCATGTTGTTAGCTTCCCTTGTTACATTGTCTTCTGCTCCAACATGTCTAGCTGGATGTTACCAGGGAACAGGCAGGTTCTGTAGAACTCTTCCTCTTGAAATTGCACTCTGGTGATTATATTCACAGCCTATGATCTCACTGTAGTGAAACGTCATAATGTCATATCAGGTGTATCACACAAAATAAGCCCGAGCTTTAACTAGCAGTTTTAAAGAGTGAAACATGGTAATAAGTCCACAGGTAACATTCAATGAATTGCACATTTTAGCTCACAAAATCTATCAATTTTTAATATATCTGAGAAAACAAAAGGAGTTCCATTCCCTTAAGGTGAATATGAAATTGATAACATTATAAAACATCTGCAGCTGAAGGAAAACAATGATAACAGCAGTTATGTTAGAGCTTGTTTGACAAGTATCTCCTACAACAAAGAAACAAAAACCAAGCACCACAAATGAAGAAATTTGATAAGCTGCTGATGTACTTGTTGATGGAAAGCACATTCAGAGCAGTAAAGCAAACAACCAGGAACGAGCCTGCCTATATAGTTCTGATGAAAGGTCATTGATCCACAGCTGCTGCCTGACTTGTTGAGCATTTCCAGCATTTTCTGTTTCTACTGCCTATATACTTAACCATTTCAGTTAATATGCTCACTAAGGGAAGGAAGTGGAATAATTAGAATTTATATTTATCCAGTCTGCATTATCAAATTCTCCGATGTTCAGAGTGATATATAAGAATATTGTAAACATTCCATAAACTAAAATGTATGTATTAATCTATGTACTTATCACACCCTAAATCAGTATTAGATTAGATCAATTCTTCTATATTGCTTGAATAAGCAATGAAAAAAAATCAGTTGCACACAACAGATATGCACCCATATTGATCTAGACTGACTTCAGGTACAATTGATCCTCTGATAAGCATATGATCAATACAAATCATCACTGCTGGTCTGAAAAACAATTAGGCAAGCCTTTTCTCATTGTTTAGATAGAAACATAGAAATTTACAATGCAGAAGGAGGCCATTCCAGTCCATCGTGTCCGCGCTAGCCGACAAAGAGCCACACGGCCCTTGGTCAGCAGCCCTAAAGGTTACATATAAACCTATGAACAATGACGGAAAGGCAAAGAGCACCCAGCCCAAACAATCTGCCTCACCACAACTGCAACACCCCTTATACTAAAACATTCTACACTCCACCCCAATCATGTGATCTCCTGGGAGAGGCAAAAACCAGATAAAAACTCAGGCCAATTTAGTGAGAAAAAATCTGGGAATATTCCTCTTGACCCATCCTGGCTATCGAAACTAGTCCGGGAGATCACCCTGGCCATATTCTATTTCCTGCAGTACTTACCATGATATCTGTTCCATCCAACAAAAGGTTATCCAGTCTAATCCCAATTATCCGCTCTAGGTCCGTAACCCTGCAGGTTACAGCATTTTAAGTGCCCATCCAAACATCTCTTAAAAGTGGTGAGGGTCTCTGCATCCATCTCTCTTCCAGGCAGCGAGTTCCAGATCCCCACAACCCTCTGCGTAAAGAAGTCCCCCTCTCAAATCCCCTCTAAACCTTCCACCAACCACCTTAAAACTATGCCCCCTCGTAATAGACCCCTCCACCAATGGAAATCGACCATTACTATCCACTATATCCAGGCCCCTCAATATTTTGTACACTTCAATGAGGTCTCCTCTCAACCTCCTCTGTTCCAATGAGAACAACCCCAGCCTATTCAATCTGTCCTCATAACTCAGATTCTCCATTTCAGGCAGCATCCTAATAAATCTCCTCTGCACCCTCTCTAGTGCAATTACTTTCTTCCTATAATACGGCGACCAGAACTGCACGCAATACTCCAGCTGTGGCCAACCAAAATATTATACAATTTAAGCATAACCTCCCTGCTCTGATATTCCATGCCTCGGCCAATAAAGGCAAGCATTCCGTATGCCTTCTTAACCACCTTATCCACCTGACCTGCTACTTTCAAGGATCTGTGGACAAGCACTCCAAGGTCCCTTTGTTCATCTACACTATTAAGTGGCCTACTGCTTAATGTGTATACCCTTTCCTTATTAGCCCTCCCAAAATGCATCACCTCAAAAAAGGCATTCAGACCAGCCCTGAGACCCATTCACACGAAACTGAGAACGTACACCAAAGAGCTTATCACTGTCCTGGGCAGTGCCATGGTCAAGATCATCTATGAGGGCACAGTGCGCGAACTGCCACTCTGGATTGTCCCGGGCAATGGCCCCATACTGCTTGGAAGGAGCTGGCTGGGCAAAGTCCGCTGGAACTGGGATGACATCCGAGCGCTATCACATGTCGATGAGGCCTCATGTACCCAGGTTCTTCACAAATTTCCTTCCCTTTTTGAGCCAGGCATTGGAAACTTTTCCGGGGTGAAGGTGCGGATCCACTTGGTCCCAGAGGCACGACCCATTCACCACAAGGCGAGAGCGGTACCTCATGTGATGAGGGAGAGAGTGGAAATCGAGCGGGACAGGCTGCAACGCGAGGGCATCATCTTCCCAGTGGAATTCAGCGAGTGGGCCAGCCTGATTGTTCCAGTACTCAAAAGTGATGGCACGGTCAGGATTTGCGGCAATTATAAAGTAACTATGAATTGTTTCTCGCTACAGGACCAATACCCGCTGCCTAAAGCAGACAACCTATTTGCGACGCTGGCAGGATGCAAGATGTTTACCAAGCTTGTCCTGACTTCGACCTACATGATGCAGGAGCTGGAGGAGTCTTCGAAGGGCCTCACCTGCATCAACACGCACAAGGGACTGTTCATCTACAACAGATGCCCGTTTGGAAGTCGGTCGGCTGCAGCGATCTTCTAGAGAAACATGGAGAGCCTACTCATGTCGGTACCACACACGGTGGTCTTTCAGGACGACATATTGGTCATGGGTCGGGACACCGCCGAGCACCTACAAAACCTGGAGGAGGTCCTCCAGCGACTGGATCGCGTAAGGCTGCGGCTGAAGAGGCCGAAATGCGTCTTCATGGCAACAGAAGTGGAGTTTTTGGGGAGAAAGATTGCGGCGGATGGCATTCGGCCCACAGACGCCAAGACAGAGACTATCAGGAATGTGCCCAGGCCACAGAACGTCATGGAGCCGCGGTCGTTCCTGGGACTCCTCAACTATTTTGGTAACTTCCTACCGGGGTTAAGCACCCTTTTAGAGCCCCTACATGTGTTATTGCACAAAGGTGAGAACTGGGTATGGGAAAAAAAACAAGTAATTGCTTTTGAGAAAGCCAGAAACATTTTATGCTCCAAGAAACTGCTTGTATTGTATAACCCGTGTAAAAGACTTGTGCTAGCAAGTGACGCATCGTCGTATGGAGTCAGGTGTGTATTACAACAAGGTAACATTGCGGGGAAGTTGCAACCTGTCGCCTATGCTTCCAGGAGCTTATCTAAGGCCGAGAGGGCCTACAGCATGGTTGAGAAAGAGGCATTAGCATGTGTTCGGGGTAAAGAAAATGCATCAGTACCTGTTTGGCCTCAAATTTGAGCTGGAAACCAATCACAAGCCCCTCACATCCCTGTTCGCTGAAAACAAGGGGATAAATACTAATGCCTCAGCCCGCATACAAAGGTGGGCACTCGCGCTATCAGTGTATAACTATATCATCCGCCACAGGCCAGGCACCGAGAACTGTGCGGATGCTCTCAGTCGGCTACCATTGCCCACCACAGGGGTGGAAATGGCGCAGCCTACAAACTTGTTGATGGTGGCGCAGCCCGCAGACTTGTTAATGGTCATGGAAGCGTTTGAAAATGATAAATCACCTGTCACGGCCCGCTAGATTAGGACTTGGACCAGCCAAGATCCTCTGCTGTCCTAGTAAAAAACTGTGTACCGTATGGGAGCTGGGCCAGCATCTCCGTTGAAATGCAAGAGCCAATCAAACTGTTCCAGCGCCGAAAGGACGAGCTGTTCATTCAGGCAGACTGCCTGTTATGGGGTAACCGTGTAGTGCTACCAAACAAGGGCAGGGAGACGTTCATCTCGGGTCTCCACAGCACACACCCGGGTATAGTAATGATGAAAGCGATAGCCAGATCCCATGTGTGGTGGCCCGGTATCGACTCTGACTTAGAGTCCTATGTATGGCAATACAGCGTATGTGCTCAGTTGAGCAACACGCCCAGAGAGGCACCACTAAGTTTGTGGTCCTGGCCTTCCAGACCATGGTCAAGGATCCATGTCGACTATGCGGGCCCGATTCTCGGTAAAATGTTCCTGGTGGTGATGGATGCTTTTTCAAAATAGATTGAATGTGAAATAATGTTGGGAAGCACCGCCACCGCCACCATTGAAAGCCTGAGGGCCATGTTTGCGACCCACGGCCTGCCTGACATACTGGTCAGTGACAATGGGCCATGTTTCACCAGTGCAAAATTTAAAGAATTCATGACCCGCAATGGGATCAAACATGTCACCTTGGCCCCGTTTAAACCAGCCTCCAATGGGCAGGCAGAGCGGGCAGTACAAACAGAGCCTTAAACGAGTCACAGAAGGCTCACTCCAAACCCGCCTGTCCCGAGTACTGCTCAGCTACCGCACGAGACCCCACTCGCTCATGGGTGCCCCCGGCTGAGCTACTCATGAAAAGGACACTTAAAATCAGACTCTCGCCGGTTAACCCTAACCTGCATGATCAGGTAGAGAGCAGGCTGCAGCAACAAAATGTAAACGATGGTCGCGCCACTGTGTTACGGGAAATTAATCTGAATGACCCTGTGTATGTGTTAAACCATGGACATGATCCCAAGTGGATTGCGGGCACGGTGATAGCTAAAGAAGGGAATAGGGTGTTTGTAGTCAAAGTAGACAATCGATAAATTTGCAGAAAGCACCTGGACCAAACGAAGTTGCAGTTCACAGATTGACCTGAACAACCCACAGCAGACACAACCTTTTTCGAGCCCACAACACATACCCAAAGGATCAATGACACTACACCGGACCAGGAAATCGAACCCATCACGCCCAACAGCCCAGCAAGGCCGGGCTCACCTAGCAGCCCTGCAGGGCCAACAATACGCCAGCCCAGCGAGGGCACAGCCAACACACCAGAACAGACATTTGTACTGAGGCGGTCCACCAGGAAAAGAAAGACTCCCGACCGCCTCACCTTGTAAATAGTTTTCACTTTGACTTTGGGTGGGGGGGCAGTGATGTTGTGTATCTGTAAAGCATGCACTCTCATGTTCCGCCACCAGGGAGCTCATCCCCTGAAGTCCCAAGGGATCCCAGCTTGGGGATCCCAGCAGTGCTTGGGAGCACTGTATATAAGCCGGCCCCTAAGGCCTGTTCCTCACTCTGGAGTGTCTTATTAAAGACTGAGGTCACTATTACTTTAACCTCCCTGTGTGCAGCCTCATCTGTGTTAGGAACACAATACTTTTTAATTTTATCTCTTAACTTTCTATATTACTCTAAAGATTCTATAGTATTTAGCTGGTGATATATGACATAAGCGTCCCTTTTTTTCTTAATCCTTTCCTGTAAATCCCTAGACATCCAGGGGGCTCTAGAATTATTTTCCCAGCCTTTTTCTTTCAGGGCACATGTTTGGCCTGAGCCTTCCAGATCTCCTTAAATGCCTCCCACTGTTCCGACACTGTGTGAATGATATTAATGATTTTGGAAAACATCATCAGATTAGGAAAATATAAATCATATGAAACCATTGTGCTGAAAACTACTTGTGATTCTTCTGAACTCTATCACTCCTCAAAATGGTGATTTTGTTCTTTGCAAGTTGCTGCTTGAAGTAACAAATGAGATTGTGCTTTACAATCCTGCAGAAATATAGATAATTTTCTCAATGGTTCATTTGGTAAATGCACTGCCCAGTGTGGTACTGAACCACACAAACCTGGAAGATATCTTGTCTGTGCTGAGTTACTAATAGTTTGGTGGAGGGCCACTGGAGCAGTAATAATGATCTCAGTACGCCTGGAGTAAAGAGTTAGTTGGGATTCCTATTCCTTATTGCTATCAAATGACCTTGTTACAAAGTTCCTAATATATAGGTGGGTGAAGAGAGGAGCAAGCTGAGCTGTAATCCTACCCTCAATTGATTAACCTGCTGACATTGTTTAGGTTCACACATAAAGATTGGTTAGTTGGGCAAGGTACAAATGGCCTTCTGGTCCCTGTGGAACTACACCTCAGGAGGACAATCCTCTGATATGGAGAAGTGTGGCACTTTCTTTATTTTATGTTCTACACAAAGATAAATACTACTGATTGAATTACCCGAGTCTGATCATATCATCATCATAGGCAGTCCCTCAAAACGAGGATGATTTGCTTCCACAACAAAAAAAAAGGATGTGTTCACAGGTGTTTCGAAAGAAGAACCCGAACTACATCCTCAAGGGTGGAAGGTGCCTGTGCGTGGATTTTTTTAACGTGTGATGGCCGTTGCACACCAGCCACCAAAAAGGCTTGACAAAGCTAGATCTTGGTCCAGTGGCAAGGGTTACCCAAGACAACTGGAGACCTGCTCTGCTGCACGGACCTCATGCACACACATATCACAGTGTGGGCTGGCCCATGCTGTCCCTGGGCCCCTGGCCTGAACTCACGCCTCCCCTGGATCCCGATCATGTCCCTCCACAGTCTCTCGCCGCTGCTTCGCCCCGACTTCACCGCTCCTGCTGCATCTTCCCACGCTCCAATCACCAACCTGGACCTTGCTGATGTCACTCTTCACTGCTGTTGCCCAGCTTGTGCTGTACCTTGAAGTGGCATGCCTCCACGCTGCCCATAACCACCGCTCACAGCTCCTTTTATGGCCCTGACCTACCGCTGCTCATAACTGCTGTTCTGAAGGATCTGGAGAAGAGGTGAATTTGTAAGTTATCAATAACACCCTCTATGACTACAATTGTGACTTTTCCTTATCTTCCTCAACTTCTTTGCATTCAACAGTTCCTCATTCCATCCATCTCCATTACCTCTCCACTTCAAGGACTGTCCTCTCTTGCTTCTACTCCCCTCTGCATGTGCTGGGTTCTCTTCCCATCCCTACAAGTCTGGTCCTGTTCTACCACTCTGCCATCAGCAGCAGAGTCTTCAGGTACGGTGGCCATACACCATGATCTTCTCCCAAACCTCTCCACTTTGCCACCTCCCCGCCTTTAAAGGCTTCCTCAAAACCTATGGTTTTGAATGCCTTTGGTCATCTCGCCTCAGTATTCTACCACTACTTGTACATACTCTTCAAGATGAAGAGCTCCAATATGAGGAGATTATCTGAGTCAGTAGGTTGTGGGTTCAAGTCCCACTCCAGTGTCTTAAGCACATGAATCTAGGCTGAGGGAGTGCTGCACTGTCGGAGGTGCCATCATTCTGATGAGACGCTAAACCAGGGCCCTGTCTGCTTTCTCAGGTGGACGTAATAGATCCCATGGCACTATTTCAAAGAGCAAGGGAGTTATCTCCGGTGTCCCCAAATAATAACTTCACGGTGGGGCGGACAATAATCAAGGGAATAATGGAGGCATGTGAAAAAGGAACGGCAGTAATCATAGGGGATTTTAACCTACATATCGATTGGTCAAATCAAATCGCACGGGGTAGCCTTGAGGAGGAATTCATAGAATGCATACGGGATTATTTCTTAGAACAGTATGTTACAGAACCTACAAGGGAGCAAGCTATCTTAGATCTGGTCCTGTGTAATGAGACAGGAATAATAAACGATCTCCTAGTAAACGATCCTCTCGGAATGAGTGATCACAGTTTGATTGAATTTGTAATATAGATTGAGGGTGAGGAAGTAGTGTCTCAAACGAGCGTACTATGCTTAATCAAAGGGGACTACAGTGGGATGAGGGCAGAGTTGGCTAAAGTAGACTGGGAACTCAGACTAAACGGTGGCACAATTGAGGAACAGTGGAGGACTTTTAAGGAGCTCTTTCATAGTGCTCAACAAAAGTATATTGCAGTGAAAAAGAAGGGCGGTAAGAGAAGGGATAACCAGCTGTGGATAACCAAGGAAATAAAGGAGAGTATCAAATTAAAAACTCGAAGGCAAAAAGAAGTAGAAAGAAATCAAAAGGTGACGTCACAGCCAAGAGGGTAAGTGATTGGCTGGTGATTGGTGAGTAGTTTTTCTTTTTTCTCTTCTATATCAGTGAGTAACTTTTAACATTGTTGTTGCCAATTTAAGTGTATCTAAGGGTTAAGTCATGGCAGGAGAGCTCGGTCGGGTGTTATGCTCCTCCTGTACCATGTGGGAACTCAGGGACGACACCAGTGTCCCTGACGACTATATCTGCAGGAAGTGTATCCACCTCAAGCTCCTGACGGTCCGCGTTGCGGAGTTGGAGCTGAGGGTGGATTCACTCTGGAGCATCCACGATGCTGAGAATGACGTGAGTAAGACGTGTAGCGAGTTGGTCGTACCGCAGGGAAAGGGTCCACAGCCAGATAGGGAATGGAAGACCAACAGGAAGAGCAGTGCAAGGAAGGTAGTGCAGGAGTCCCATGTGGTCATCCCCCTGCAAAACAGATACACTGCTTTGGGTACTGTTGAGGGGGATGACTCATCAGGGGAGGGCAGCAGCAGCCAAGTTCATGGCACCATGGCTGGCTCTGCTGCACAGGAGGGCAGGAAAAAGAGTGGGAGAGCAACAGTGATTGGGGATTCAATGGAGAGGGAAATAGATAGGCGTTTCTGCGGCCGCAACCGAGACTCCAGGATGGTATGTTGCCTCCCTGGTGCAAGGGTCAAGGATGTCTCGGAGCGGGTGCAGGACATTCTAAAAAGGGAGGGAGAACAGCCAGTTGTCGTGGTGCACATTGGTACCAACGACATAGGTAAAAAAAGGGATGAGGTCCTACGAAATGAATTTAAGGAGCTAGGAGCTAAATTAAAAAGTAGGACCTCAAAAGTAGTAATCTCGGGATTGCTACCAGTGCCACGTGATAGTCAGAGTAGGAATCGCAGGATAGCGCAGATGAATACGTGGCTTGAGCAGTGGTGCAGCAGGGAGGGATTCAAATTCCTGGGGCATTGGAACCGGTTCTGGGGGAGGTGGGACCAGTACAAACCGGACGGTCTGCACCTGGGCAGGACCGGAACCAATGTCCTAGGGGGAGTGTTTGCTAGTGCTGTTTGGGAGGATTTAAACTAATATGGCAGGGGGATGGGAACCAATGCAGGGAGACAGAGGGAAACAAAAAGGAGGCAAAAGCAAAAGACAGAAAGGAGATGAGGAAAAGTGGAGGGCAGAGAAACCCAAGGCAAAGAACAAAAAGGGCCACTGTACAGCAAAATTCTAAAAGGACAAAGGGTGTTAAAAAAACAAGCCTGAAGGCTTTGTGTCTTAATGCAAGGAGTATCCGCAATAAGATGGATGAATTAACTGTGCAAATAGATGTTAACAAATATGATGTGATTGGGATTACGGAGACGTGGCTCCAGGATGATCAGGGCAGGGAACTCAACATCCAGGGGTATTCAACATTCAGGAAAGATAGAATAAAAGGAAAAGGAGGTGGGGTAGCATTGCTGGTTAAGGAGGAAATTAAGGCAATAGTTCGGTAGGACATTAGCTTGGATGATGTGGAATCGATATGGGTAGAGCTGCAGAATACCAAAGGGCAAAAAACGTTAGTGGGAGTTGTGTACAGACCTCCAAACAGTAGTAGTGATGTTGGGGAGGGCATCAAACATGAAATTAGGGGTGCGTGCAATAAAGGTGCAGCAGTTATAATGGGTAACTTTAATATGCACATAGATTGGGTTAACCAAACTGGAAGCAATACGGTGGAGGAGGATTTCCTGGAGTGCATAAGAGATGGTTTTTTTTAGACCAATATGTCGAGGAACCAACTAGGGGGGAGGCCATCTTAGACTGGGTGTTGTGTAATGAGAGAGGATTAATTAGCAATCTCGTTGTGCGAGGCCCCTTGGGGAAGAGTGACCATAATATGGTGGAATTCTGCATTAGGATGGAGAATGAAACAGTTAATTCAGAGACCATGGTCCAGAACTTAAAGAAGGGTAACTTTGAAGGTATGAGGCGTGAATTGGCTAGGATAGATTGGCGAATGATACTGAAGGGGTTGACTGTGGATGGGCAATGGCAGACATTTAGAGACCGCATGGATGAACTATAACAATTGTACATTCCTGTCTGGTGTAAAAATAAAAAAGGGAAGGTGGCTCAACCGTGGCTATCAAGGGAAATCAGGGATAGCATTAAAGCCAAGGAAGTGGCATACAAATTGGCCAGAAATAGCAGCGAACCCGGGGACTGGGAGAAATTTAGAACTCAGCAGAGGAGGACAAAGGGTTTGATTAGGGCAGGGAAAATGGAGTACGAGAAGAAGCTTGCAGGGAACATTAAGACGGATTGCAAAAGTTTCTATAGATATGTAAAGAGAAAAAGGTTAGTAAAGACAAACGTAGGTCCCCTGCAGTCAGAATCAGGGGAAGTCATAACGGGGAACAAAGAAATGGCGGACCAATTGAACAAGTACTTTGGTTCGGTATTCACTGAGGAGGACACAAACAACCTTCCGGATATAAAAGGGGTCGGAGGGTCTAGTAAGGAGGAGGAACTGAGAGAAATCCTTATTAGTCGGGAAATTGTGTTGGGGAAATTGATGGGATTGAAGGCCGATAAATCCCCAGGGCCTGATGGACTGCATCCCAGAGTACTTAAGGAGGTGGCCTTGGAAATAGTGGATGCATTGACAGTCATTTTCCAACATTCCATTGACTCTGGATCAGTTCCTATGGAGTGGAGGGTAGCCAATGTAACCCCACTTTTTAAAAAAGGAGGGAGAGAGAAAACAGGGAATTATAGACCGGTCAGCCTGACATCGGTAGTGGGTAAAATGATGGAGCAATTATTAAGGATGTCATAGCAGTGCATTTGGAAAGAGGTAATATGATAGGTCCAAGTCAGCATGGATTTGTGAAAGGGAAATCATGCTTGACAAATCTTCTGGAATTTTTTGAGGATGTTTCCAGTAGAGTGGACAAGGGAGAACCAGTTGATGCGGTATATTTGGACTTTCAGAAGGCTTTCGACAAGGTCCCACACAAGAGATTAATGTGCAAAGTTAAAGCACATGGGATTGGGGATAGTGTGCTGACATGGATTGAGAACTGGTTGTCAGACAGGAAGCAAAGAGTAGGAGTAAATGGGGACTTTTCAGAATGGCAGGCAGTGACTAGTGGGGTACCGCAAGGTTCTGTGCTGGGGCCCCAGCTGTTTACACTGTACATTAATGATTTAGACAAGGGGATTAAATGTAATATCTCCAAATTTGCGGATGACACTAAGTTGGGTGGCAGTGTGAGCTGCGAGGAGGATGCTATGAGGCTGCAGAGCGACTTGGATAGGTTAGGTGAGTGGGCAAATGCATGGCAGATGAAGTATAATGTGGATAAATGTGAGGTTATCCACTTTGGTGGTAAAAACAGAGAGACAGACTATTATCTGAATGGTGACAGATTAGGAAAAGGGGAGGTGCAAAGAGACCTGGGTGTCATGGTACATCAGTCATTGAAGGTTGGCATGCAGGTACAGCAGGCGGTTAAGAAAGCAAATGGCATGTTGGCCTTCATAGCGAGGGGATTTGAGTACAGGGGCAGGGAGGTGTTGCTACAATTGTACAGGGCCTTGGTGAGGCCACACCTGGAGTATTGTGTACAGTTTTGGTCTCCTAACCTGAGGAAGGACATTCTTGCTATTGAGGGAGTGCAGCGAAGGTTCACCAGACTGATTCCCGGGATGGCGGGACTGACCTATCAAGAAAGACTGGATCAACTGGGCTTGTATTCACTGGAGTTCAGAAGAATGAGAGGGGACCTCATAGAAACGTTTAAAATTCTGACGGGGTTAGACAGGTTAGATGCAGGAAGAATGTTCCCAATGTTGGGGAAGTCCAGAACCAGGGGACACAGTCTAAGGATAAGGGGAAAGCCATTTAGGACCGAGATGAGGAGGAATTTCTTCACCCAGAGAGTGGTGAACCTGTGGAATTCTCTACCACAGAAAGTTGTTGAGGCCAATTCACTAAATATATTCAAAAAGGAGTTAGATGAAGTCCTTACTACTAGGGGAATCAGGGGGTATGGTGAGAAAGCAGGAATGGGGTACTGAAGTTTCATGTTCAGCCATGAACTCATTGAATGTTGGTGCAGGCTAGAAGGGCCGAATGGCCTACTCCTGCACCTATTTTCTATGTTTCTATGTTTCTATAAGGGTGGCCAAGGTTAGTGGGAAACCAGAAGATTGGGAAAATTTTAAACGACAGCAAAGAATGACTAAGAAAGCAATAAAGAAAGGAAAGATAGATTATAAAAGTAAACTTGTGCAAAACATAAAAACAGAAAGTAAAAGCTTTTAACAATATATAAAACGGAAAAGAATGACTGAAGTAAATGTTGGTCCCTTAGAAGATGAGAAGGGGGATTTAATAATGGCAAATGTGGAAATGGTTGAGACCTTAAACAATTATTTTGCTTCGGTCTTCACAGTGGAAGACACAAAAACCATGCCAAAAATTGCTGGTCACGGGAATGTGGGACGGGAGGATCTTGAGACAATCACTATCACTAGGGAGGTAGTGCAGGACAGGCTTATGACTCAAGGTAGACAAGTTCCCTGGTTCTAATGAAATGCATCCCAGGGTATTAAAAGAGATGGCGGAAGTTATAGCAGATGCATTCGTTATAATCTATCAAAATTCTCTGGACTCTGGGGAGGTACAATTGGATTGGAAAGCAGCTAATGTAACGCCTCTGTTTAAAAAAGGGGGCAGACAAAAGGCAGGTAACTAGGTCAGTTAGTTTAACATCTGTAGTGGGGAAAATGCTTGAAGCTATCATTAAGGAAGAAATCGCGGGACATCTAGATTGGAATAGTGCAATCAAGCAGACGCAACATGGATTCATGAAGGGGAAATCATGCTTAACTAATTTACTGGAATTCTTTGAGGATATAACGAGCATGGTGGATAGAGGTGTACCGATGGATGTAGTGTATTTGGATTTCCAAAAGCAATTCGATAAGGTGCCACACAAAAGGTTACTGCAGAAGATAAAGGTATGCGGAGTCAGAGGAAATGTATTAGCATGGATAGAGAATTGGCTAACTAACAGAAAGCAGAGAGTCGGGATAAATGGGTCCTTTTCAGGTTGGCAATTGGTGGTTAGTGGTATGCCACAGTTTTCAGTGCTGGGACCACAACTGTTTACAATATACATAGATGACCTGGAAGAGGGGACAGAGTGTAGTGTAACAAAATTTGCAGATGACACAAAGATTAGTGGGAAAGCGGGTTGTGTAGAGGACACAGAGAGGCTGCAAAGAGATTTAGATAGGTTAAGCGAATGGGCGAAGGTTTGGCAGATGGAATACAATGTTGGAAAATGTGAGGTCATACACCTTGGAAAAAAAACAGTAAAAGGGAATATTATTTGAATGGGGAGAAATTACAACATGCTGCGGTGCAGAGGGACCTGGGGGTCCTTGTGCATGAATCCCAAAAAGTTAGTTTGCAGGTGCAGCAGGTAATCAGGAAGGTGGATGGAATGTTGGCCTTCATTGCGAGAGGGATGGAGTACAAAGGCAGGGAGGTCCTGCTGCAACTGTACAGGGTATTGGTGAGGCCGCACCTGGAGTACTGTGGCAGTTTTGGTCACCTTACGTAAGGAAGGATATACAAGCTTTGGAGTGGGTACAGAGACGATTCACTCGGCCGATTCCGGAGATGAGGGGGTTACCTTATGATGATAGATTGAGTAGACTGGGTCTTTACTCGTTGGAGTTCAGAAGGATGAGGGGTGATCTTTTAGAAACATTTAAAATAATGAAAGGGATCGACAAGATAGAGGCAGAGAGGTTGTTTCCACTAGTTGGGCAGACTAGAACTAGGGGGCACAGCCTCAAAATAAGGGGGAGCCAATTTAGTTGAGAAGGAATTTCTTCTCCCAGAGGCTTGTGAATCTGTGGAATTCTCTGCCCAAGGAAGCAGTTGAGGCTAGCTCATTGAATGTATTCAAATCACAGATAGATAGATTTTTAACCAATAAGAGAATTAAGGGTTATGGGGAGCAGGTGGGTAAGTGGAGCTGAGTCCACGGCCAGATCAGCCATGATCTTGTTGAATGGCGGAGCAGGCTTGAGGGGTTAGATGGCCTACTCCTGTTCCTAATTCTTATGTTCTTCTGTCCTGGTCAATATTTATTCCTCAATCAACATAACAAAAACAGTTTATCTGGTCATTATTGATACACTCATAATAAATGGTCAGACTGAGTATTGTGTGTAATGAGCCAGTGTGACCTTAGCTCCTTTATTAAGGTTCCAGAGTGCAGGTACCTCGTGGGTGGCCTGGTTATATACTGTGCTCCCAAGGGATGCTGGGATCCCTTGGGATTCCTACAGGTAGACCCTCTGATGGTCAGGTGTGTTGCCGGTTACAAGGGGTTAAATACATAACAATTATCGCATTGCTGTTTGGAGGAGCTTGCTGTGCACAAGTTGGCTGCCACCTTTCCTACATTACAACAGTGACTACACTTCAAAAAGTACTTCATTGGCTGAAAAGCACTTTGAAACCTCAGGTGGTCGTGAAAGGCACTATAATATAAATGCAAGTCTTTCTTTTTCTTTTATATAGATACATTATGGTACTCCTAATGTTGCCCAGCTGAGGTCTCCAAACTCTGCACAGGGCAGAAAGTAAACCTGGGACCGCCCTGATCTGTATGGCTCAGTAGCACATGATGTGGTGAATTTCCCCCGCCATCGGAGAGCACAGCCGAGCGTCTACTAAACTATTCCTCGATACCGCCCCTATTTATAGACTCTTTCATGCTTGACTTTGTATTCTATGATGTATATTTATTTTATTTGTTGCGTTACTTTTTTTTATAGGCGCCATCCTTAATGACAGAAGAATGCATGTTGGGATTGGGCTTCACATGTGCACATGTATATACTCTTATGTAAAAGAAATGACAATTGCGTGTGGACACATAGCGGTTTCATTTAGCTGCCGGGTTCCTCCTGCAGCCAAATGCCCCGTTTAAAAGCCAATCCTCTTTATTGTGGAGTTGGGAGCTTGGTCTCACTTAGGTCACTGCGCCATCTAGCACGATAATTGCGACAGCGCCAAATATTCCGTCTGAGTCAAAGCCTAGGGGAGGGAGGGGGGGCAATGCCAATCCACAAATGAATCGTGTTTGTAAAGCTGACATCTCATGCAGTTAATTTTTTTTAAACGTTGGTACTTTGCATATTGCTCGCCGGACAACAACTTTTTATTCCACCCTGAAAAAACCCACACAGATTCATAACAACAGACTGTCCAGGAAGTGACAAGCAGACTTCCCTTTACATTTCAGCTGATGAGGAGTTGTAGTGAGTGGACGGCTCCAAATCGGGAAGAGAGAGGAGGGGTTGAGAGGTAAGTGTAGCAGCCAAGGATTGATCGGAGCCGGGGGCAAGACTGCGGGGCTTGGCAGACGGGCGAGTGGGGAAGAGATTTATGCCGGTATTTGATGCGGGAGCGGGCGAGGCCGGTGCAGGGAATGGGCTGGGGGCGGGGGTTGGAGCCCGTGCCTCCCTCCTCCACGGCGCGGAGTGGAGCGGCTGTGTGCGGATATTGTTGCAATGTGTAAAGTCAGGCTGCGAGAGAGAGTTTGTGACAGTGCCCAGACGGGGCTGGGAGCAGCGCTGAGAACAGCTGAAAGCTTCCTCCCGGGGTGAACATGTCCTCAGCCTCGCACCACCATCGAGAATTGTGAGAGAGGGGGAAAAGCACACCAAAAAGGAGCTGACATCCTGATCTGAAGAAATAACGTTGGAGGAAAAAAAAGATTTATTATATAAAAAAAATATATCTATTAACCGATCCAACACGTCGCATCCTCTTAATCCTGAAAGGATGGATGATCCTGTGGGTATAATTTTCATGTGATTATACAATAGTTTCCTATCCAGCCCGTGTCAAAAGTAATATTTAAATAAATATGTGTGAGAACGAGCAAAGAATGCAAAGGCTCATTTACATGTTGTAACCTATTGTTCAATAGTTTTACTTTGATTTTTTTGTTTGTTTTTAAGAATTTTCTTTGTCGGGTGGGGAAGTGATTATTGTTCGGAGGAGGTGCTGATGGTATTTTTTTTCAGTGGGAGCCTCCAGTTTTTCTTGGAGTGTCTGCTTTTGGAAGGCGGTCGATTCCTTTCCAGTTCATTTAGTGCAGTTTGCCAGCGCACTGCTGGGCTGCGTGAGGCTGCACATGGCGATGGCTCGATACACCGGTCTGCCCTTGAAAGTCGCATTCCCAGCATTAAGTCAGTGGTTTGGAAACCGCCAGGAATCCCGGGGGCTTTTCTTCACAGTGTTGGTTTCTCGTTGTCACCTTTGCACGGCCGCGATTGTATTAAAGGAAAACTGCTTAAAGTATTTTAAAAATTATTTTTTGGGGGGGAAGTAAAAGGTTTGCAGTCATGGTGGGATTTAAAATACACGTTTCTTACACTCGAAGCAAAAATAGTTTCTAGCAAGCAGTTGTATAGATAATTCCTGTGCTCAGATGCCATCTCCAGTTTGAAACAGTAACCTCCCCCTGTCTGGGTGCACAGATCAACATTGCTTTGCTCTATAGAAAGAACAAGCTGGCAGTTGCCGTAATTATAAACATGCAGACAGTTTTTTAAAATGCATTTATGCTTTGCATGGGTGGCTTTTACAATTCTTCGAAAGCAATAAATGATGATTTAGGATTTCTCCCTAACTACGACCAGCACGTAAAATGCAGACTTTGCCGTATTTGCTGATGCTCTAAAGTGTTTCTTGGATCTTTTAAGAGTTGACTGGGGCCTGATGCCACGAGACAAAGTACAGTTTATGCTCCTATTAATTGTGTTGACAAATTAAGGCCTAACTTGGTGCCAAGATCAGATACTGTAGTATATTCCGCCTGTACAGGCGAGTGCCACAATACGCAACTGTTTCTAGTTGGGAGGATGGAATGTGCAAGGTATTTTGAGGTTTGAGATTGGTGTCACATAGAGAACGCTGTACAGTAAGTACACTTGGATGCCTTTGAGCAGGCAGCTGGCGGCAGGGTAAGTACGTGGAGTTGAGATATTGTTTATAATACACGATGTTTCTAATACACATTAGTTCTGCTTGTTCTCACTCACCGCTTACAGTTCATTTGTTGAAGGTCTATTTCCCCCACTGGATCCTCATTTTTTAATGTCTGATGTTTTCCAAGGAAGAACATTACGCCATGCATGGCCCATTATTTTAATGTTGTACTTGTTTCCTATTAGGTTTTGTAGGAAAATGGAAAAATATTTAAAATGTCTGAATGCTTTAAATTATGCTTGAGTGAGCTCTTACACTGTATAGGTATCTTCCTTCCCAGAGAGAATCCACACAAAGTGCTGTTAAAAGTATAACTTTATGAACGTTTATGAAGGAGGGCTGAGGGATATATAATTAAACAATCAGATCTTGAAACTCATTTAACCAAGGCTGAATCATTTACATGTAACTACTTAATTCTCTAATAATATTCCCATTTAGATAGAACTCTCATCTATATAGCACTCTTCATGTTTTTATGATGTCCCAAGGTGCTTTATGGATTACTTTTGAAGTGTAATTGCTGTTTTGTAGGCAAACAATTTTGGTGGTGTTTGAGGGAGGAATGTTGGCCAGGGCAATAAGTGAACTCCCTGCATTTGTTTGAAAAAAAAATGACATCTCATAGCGCCACCATCAATGCAGCATTCCCTTAGCACTGCACTGAAGTGTCAGCGGAGATTATGTACTCCGATTTTTAAGTGGGGCTTGAACCCACAGCCTCTGACTCGGGAAAGAGTGCTACCAACTGAGTAAGCTGATACTTTACTTTGTCTCATAGCATCAGACCTCAGTCAGTTCTTCACAACAAAAGCAACTTTCATTTATGTAGTGTCTTTAATGTAGTAAAAGGTTCCAAAGTGCTTCAAGAAACATTTTAAAGAAAGAATTTAATCATAGAATCATAGAAATTTACAGCACGGAAGGAGGCCATTTCGGACTTCGTGTCCGTGCCGGCTAACAAGAGGCTATCCAGCCTAATCCCACTTTCCAGCTCTAGGTCCATAACCCTACAGGTTACAGCAATTCAAGTGCACATCCAAGTACTTTTTAAATGTGAGGGTTTCTGTCTCCTCCACCATTTCAGGCAATGAATTCCAGACCCCCACAACCCCCTCAAATCCCCTCCAAACCTTGTACCAATTACTTTAAATTTATGTC